>NW_015172577.1:719845-728588 GCF_001447785.1 Gekko japonicus
TTACAATTGATCTCCAGATGACAGAGATTGGTTCCCCTGGAGAAAATGGATGCTTTGGACGGTAGACCCTATGACATTATACCTGCTGAGTCCTTCCGCCCCCCCCCCCCAATGCTGCCCTCTACAGAATCCACCCCCCAAAACTCCAGGTATTTCCCTCCTTAGAGCAGGCAACCCTACTTTCCCCTCAGTTCCTGTTGGTAGGCAACTAAGTTTGGTCCAGTCACCTACTTTGCCCTTTGGGAGAAAACATATTGGGGCCAATCCTGATAGGGTTGCCAACTCCCGATGGGAAATTCCTGGAGATTTGAGGGATGGAGCCTGAAGAGGGTGAGGTTTGAGGAGGGGTGGGACCTCAGACAGGTACAATGCCATAGACTCCACCCTCCAAACCACTCAGTCCCTCATGGGGAACCATTGTTGCCAATCTCCAGGTGAGGGCTAGAGACCACTCAAAATTACAATTTCTCTGCAGAAGGGAGGGCGGAAGTCAGCTGAAGTCAAAGGGGCAGATAATGGTAAGTTGGTGATTAGCTGGGAAGGAGATGGGTTGCCAATTCCAGGCTGGCAAATTCCTGGGGATTTGAGGGGTGGAGCCTGGAGAGGTTGGGGTTTGCGGAGGGGTGGGACCTCAGACAGGTAGAATGCCATAGACTCCACCCTCCAAACCAGCCATTTCATCCTGGGTAACAATTGTTTCCAATCTCCAGGTGAGGACTAGAAATCACTCAAAATTACAAGTGCTCTTCAGGTAGCAGAGATCAGTTCCTCTGGAAAAAACAGTGGACTCTGTCATTATACCCTGCTGAGGTCACGACAGCAAACGGACACTGTTTGCCCAAAGCCAGAGCACTCTCCCAGAGCCTCTTTCTAGATCTCGTTGTATTTGTTTCCACAACGGGCCTTATTCCTAGTATGAATATAAATATGAAGTCAGTCTGTGCTATGAATTGGCAACACAGCACCTATTAACCCTACACAATCTGACCGCTCTGCTTCTCAGACCTTGATTTCCCTTGTGGAATCTGAAAGAAGCAAATGTTGCTCTTTTGTTGCTGCCTTTCCTCTCTTACTTTATGTGTGCTTCCCCCCCTTTCAAATATATATTCTTTATTGCTACTCTTAAAAAACATGAAACTGTCTTTCAGGAACTAGCAAAGCGTGAAAAACTTGCCAAAGAAGAATTAATCCGAGGATCTCCATTTTATCAGAACTGGCCTTTGATATTTATATTTCAGCTGACTGCTCACCTAAAATGGAAGAAGTTTCCAAAAGGGCATGGTGAGGGCCATTAATGTGGCAACAATTTTTATGTTTTTCTGCATTCTTCAACTGAAATGTGTTGGATTCAAATCCTGACTCCTGATTCAGGCTCACCTCCCCAGGTCCACATGTGAGAATGTGTAAAAAGTAACATACATAGGCCACGATCACACAAGCGGGAAAATCTGCAGTGGAAGGGAGGCATTTTAGCGCCAGATCAAAAAGATGCGCGGTAATGCAATCATACGGTTCCCCGAGGTGCCGCGCATACAGCAATAGCCAGCGATCACATGGTGATGTTGAAGCGCATCAAAGGCCAGGAAAAACTGGCATGGGGATGTTGAAGCGCATCAAAGGCCAGGAAAAGCCGGCATGGTGCATGCATGTGCCGTATGCGCCAGGTTAACTCCGCTTCTGCGATCCGAAGCTCGCCTGCGACCCGCGTTTTCTGGTTGCTACTACCCTTTTGCTGATACTTTTAAAATCCGCTTCTTCGGGCTGATGGTATGGGTTGGTGACAGGTGTGCTACACTTCCCAGATGTTGCCGTATGATTGCGCCCGTTTGATGCACCCTCAACCCATCCGTTTCGCGGGGCAAATCCTCCTGTGTGACCAGGGCCATAGTTTCAAATGTGGGTTTGCCACTAATATGGCAGTCATGAGTCCAGCTTGCCACTCTTCTTTCTGTAATGCTGGCTTCCTGAAACATGGGACATAACATCATGGTGCTATTTATTTCTTTATATTTCTATACACCATTTTTCTCTCCAGTGAGGACCTTAAGCAGCTTACATTTATCATTCTTACCTCCTCTATTTTACCCTTACAACTTCCCGGTGAGGTGGGTTAGGCTGAGAGTATATGGCTGGCCCAAGGTTACCCAGTGAGTTTCTGTGCCAGAGTGGGAATTTGAACCTGGGTCTCCCAGATCCTAGATTTACATTCTCACCACTACACTGTGATGGTATGCTTCTTGATGGCACCTAGTAATGTGGAGTGAGAAGGCAGGGAAACATTCAAAAGGAAGTCATTTGGCTAAACAAGATGCAACGGTGTCCCTGTGTCAGACACAAGTACACAACTGCCATTTTAAATCTCAGTGCAGGTACTTGAAAAATTCTGTGAAGGTAGCATGGAGGGATTAGGTGCTTTTGCTCCCCCCCATCCCTTTTCAAGTGCCAAAACAGAGATGAAAGAAGTATTTCATCACTTGAAAAGGAAGGTACAAAGTGGAGAAATGAGAGCACTTCATCCCAATGTGCTACAGGCGTGGTCAGGATTGGGCCTTCATGGCATTTTAAAATCACGTGGGTTAGGCTTTAAAATGGCCGGAAATGCTGTCACATTAGGGTTGCCAGCATCCAGGTGGTGGCTGGAGATCTTCTGGGATTACAGTTGATCACCAAGCAACAGAGATCAGTTCACCTGAAGAATATGTTTGCTTTGGTAGATGAACTCTGTGGCCTAACATCCCATTGGAGTCTCTCCCTGGACCAAACCCCATCCTTCTCAAACTCCACCCCCAAAACCTCCAGATATTTCCCAGCCTGGAGCTGGCAACATCTAGCTGTCACATCTAGTTTGGCCCTAAGTCAGTGGACTGAGAAGAGCATGATATGACTCTACTTTCTTCTCTTTCATGAGAAGAAAAAGGGGATCCGGATGTAGACTTGCCATTTTCACCAGCAAACTCCCTTTGTATGTCACATCTAGTTCTGCCTGTTATGTGGGTGTAAGAAATGCAGTGTAACATTTTCATCTAATTAAGGAAGGATTCTATTCAATATCTGTTTCTGTATACTATGCTTTGTCTATTATCTGTTTAATTCTTATGAAACCTAAATTAAAAACATTTAAATTAACTGTTTGATACCAAGATGTGTTAAATGGGTAATCTGCATTGTTGCAGAAAAGCAGGGAGTGTTTCAAATGCTTTTGATTAATTAGTCGTTTACATTGCTTTTTATCCCTTTCTTTGCAATGGGCAGTGCACAGTTTGATTATCTCTGAATGTGCCACAGCATGTGTTTCAATGCTTACCAGCTTTAGCTGGTAAAAGCAGGGCTTAAAAAAACAAAACTAGCTAAATTCCATATATTATCTGCTACATAATCTCATTAGAAATCTTCCCCCACCCCCTTTTTACTCCTATGGTTTATATAATTACTCTTTTGGCTGATCCTATTGAGATCATGGATTTCAGCTGCTTCCATTAACTGTTGGAACACAGATTTGTAAGAATAAGCAAATTGCAGATCAGACAGGTACTACAAATTGATGTCTCTTGACTCTGCAGGATTTCATAATAGTTTACACTGACATTCCATTATTTAGACAGTTTAGGTGGGGAACCTCAGGGATGACTCTCGCATTACTTTTCTGAACATAGAGAATGTGAAACAACAGAAGAGAGGCTATATGGTGTCTCTTTTGGTCCTATTGAGACGTCCATTGAAGAGAAGATACTTGGACAGCCATGCTTTGGTCATATGAATTGGGGGTTTTCATTACAACTCAGAATAGCAGATGCTGCTATGTGATGACATCATCTTTTAGTAAGCAGTACCTTTAATTAAAATGGTAAACAGGTATCACTACAGCTTGCACACTGGTGCAACCATTCCCACATTTTAGAACAGGGGTTCTTGCTATATCAACATGGACTTGAACATGTAAAAATGCAAAATCATTATGGCCCCGGTCACATGACAAAGTTGCCACAGGAGAGGCACAGATGGTGGGCGGATTATCCAGGCGCGATCACACCCCAACATCTGGAAAGCGGAGCGCACCCGTGGCTTACCGCCGAAAATGTGCGTTAAAAAAGTAGTACCTCCAAAGTACTAGTAAACGTTTGCCACCGGCTGCCTCCAGACTCCCATGGTGTGATCGCGCTGGTGCGTGGCATTCCCCTCCGGTCCCTTGTTTACCCACCAGCGCCGAGAGAAGGACCCGTGGTGTGCCGCCGGCGCATCTAATCATGTAATCGCGGATCAAACTGCACCGGGGCAATTAGCCACGCCTCTCCCCTGCAATATCCAGCTCGTGTGACCGGGGCCTATGTATATTAAACCTCAGCATTTCAGATACCACACTACAATTCCTTTTGCATCAGCTTTCTGATGTCACAGTCTTCAAGGCAGATGTCACATTGCTGCTTATTTTAGCTCTTCTCTCCTAAGGATTTTGTGAGCATAATCAGGACAGCTTGCTAATAACCCCACGTTAAGATGCATGCAAACCTACTGAGATAAAACCTTTTAAGACTTCAGGCATCCCCTATGCAGCTTGTGATTAACAATCACAATGTGCTTATGTGTTCTTGAAATTTCGAGGTAGCCAGCCATTTGGATCTTCTGCCTTTTTTAACTGAGGGAGCTTTAAAGGCAAGATGGTAAGGTACAGTGGTGGAAGAGAAGTAAAGATACTATGGAGTCGGATTGGAAAAGACCTCCCGCAGAGAGACTATAACAACAAGACTTCGCTATAGGGTGCCTGTTAGGTTAGTCACTTCCCTCCATTGTATATGTGTGGCCCTTAGGTAGGAATTGTATGAATTGTATAATGTAAACTGCTCAGAGCCCTTAGGGGGTGAGTGGTATATAAATCGAATGAATGAATGAATGGAGTAGGACTGGGTGAAGGGGGAGAAGGAAGGAAGGAAGGAAGGAAGGTAGGTAGCAGGTGGGAGTGCCTGGGGGATTGGAAAGACAATTATGTTTGGGCTCTCAATACTAAATTTTGATCCCAAGGAGATGCACCACAAACTTGCTCAGCTCAGGTGTTTGACATTTTTACTGAGCTGGTCTGAAAAAAGTGTACATGATTCACCACATAGATCTTTCAGACAGCTTCTTAAACATTTGCTCGGCTGAGTTAGCTGAGGACAGGATTTCATTGCCTTCCTTGGAAATTTACAAGCCCATCTTGTGATATTTAAGAACAGGTGTTTGCCTCATTGTCAAGCTTTAAATTTCCCCCTTTTCTCACTCTTGTGTGTGATCATTTCCACAGAGACATCCTCCATGGAACATTATGTGCTTTTAATTGGTAAAAAAGGCTTTGGGATGAAAGGTGCTGTAGAAATATAAAATATTACTATAACTCACTCTGCTTAATTGGGACAGCTGCTTTACTGTAAATCTCCCAGGAAGATGCTTTAGCCTAATGATAGCTGACTGTTTATAGCTGATTCTGAAGGGGCCTTTATTAGCATAAATTGTGGAGATTGATTTAGCCCACACCCAGTAGTTAAATGATGCTGAACGAATTTCACAACCCAGAGCTGGCAACCCTACCACCATGCCCCCATCCCTCTTTCCAAGCACAGAAAGCAATAAATGCTCTGTTTTTTTTTGGGGGGGGGAATTATGTTAAGCAAGGTGGACTCCTCAGATACAGCACTTTAGCACAGATAACTGAGAAAATAAACTGAAAGAACATCCATTCCTAGGACATGATATTTTATTAGCAAACCCTCCACCCAAGCTAACAAGCACGAGATAAGAGGGAACAATAACCTTTGCATTTTGGAAGAGCAAGCTGGAGTTTAGTTTAGTTAACCTTTCATAAAATCACACAATGGGAAAATTCTAAAGGCCAGTTGACTCACTCCCCTATATCAACTGTCCACCAACTTGCCGATCAACTTATGATACCCACACCATGCCACAAGCAGAAAGAAGGTACCTGCGGAGCAAAGATTCAGATGACTCAGGAATCAGACGAGGCCACATGCTGCTGGTGAAGGCCAGAATTGCCAATTCCCTACTGTCCAGCAGGGTCAGTGACCAATCTGACCTAAACAGACAAGGAATTGTCTGCTGGATGCAAGCCAAACATGTGAGCATGAATCCTTCTTCTACACTGTTCTACAGATCCCTTTGCAAACACTTGTCCCATGTTTTTGTGCATCTTTAGTCCTTACTTTTAGAAATATATCCCAAAATAGGTACAGAGCAATTTGTGGAAGAAACCATGAACGTGCCCAGAGGCTACAAGTGATCACCTCAAGGTTGAAGGAATGAAATTGGATACTTATCTCAGATTCACTGCATGGTAGTAGCTAGTACTATTGTGCAAATGTGGATATGGCTTCAGGAAGCAGGCTTCAAAGCTAAAGCAGGGCTGCATTCACATTGCACGGTATATTTTCAGTTTTAACACATTAGCAATGCAGCCCTATGCACTGTTATGCCTTTCTAAGCCTGTTGACTTCAGTAGACTCAGAAGGCTGTAACTTTGCTTAGAATTGCTTTTAGAATCCTACTCAAGTCTATTCAGTGAAGCTTACTCCCAGGAAAGTGTTTAGGATTAAACTAATAGGGACTGACCTAATCTGGTTCTTGTTGTGACATAACTTTTTACTTGCTAAATAGAATGCAGGCCACCAGCCATGTACGGCTCCTGGCTCTAGGCTTGCTACACCTCTTGCTTTTCCAGTGTTTCTGGGACCACAAAAACAGGACACCTGGTTGGCCACACTAGGTGGTGGGCAGCCTTTGGCTTGGTGAATCACTAGTTCTGCATACCCAGGTTAAGGTTTCTTTAGCTGGTCAGTTATACTCACCATCTGCTTCTTCTATTTATAATAATGATCTAACATCTACTTAGCTCTAGTTTCTTCATTTAGGAATAGCCTTGCAATAGCCTTGTTGTCCTGGTGTGGGACAGCTCTCCCAAGTCACCAGCTAACTAGGACTTTCCCTGTTGGCCTTAATGGTCAATCTGACCCTGCTCAAGTGTGAACCAGACTTTCCGTGTAAGCATGCAGAGGCAAGTTCATGATACATAGGTTTCTCTGGTTTCTTTACATGGAAAACTCCATGAATTTATGCAACAAACATCAAAGGGCTCATAATAAGAGAAGATTAGTAAATGCAAATCCACCCCCCATGTGGTGGTTATTATGAAGGTACCATCAATGTAAAACTATGTCTCCCCGTCACCTCTTTGCTACTCTTTGAAGCTTCCACGATGACCATGACAAAAACTGTAGCTGCCTTTGAAGCAATCAAGCACCAGGGATTGCTAGGTGTTATTGTCTGGGATGGGGGGAGTACAAGGCTTTTCTTCACCTACTCAGATGGAAAGTCTGCATTTCTTGACTCTTCCTGGCAACAGTGGTGAATGATGAGGGCATAGGGAATAAAGATGAGCGCTTTCCTTTCCCCAGTCTTGAGATATGCTGTAAATCATGTGAATTGGATCTCTGCACAATTGGCTGTTCAAGTGGAAGCTTCTTCATGGTAGAGAGGAGTAACTTGTGTCATGCACATTATTGTGGGCAGCACAGCCCATGGTTGACTGTGTGAACCAGGCTAGCCTAGTTGTTCCACAGGGACCAAAGTGGTTGTTCAGTTGTGTAAAGTTTTTCACCCTGCAAGACACAATTGTTACATTATTGTGTAAAGTTGTGCATTGTTAAATGGCATTTGCTTTAAGGTTTCTTTTGTGTGTGTATAATTATGCAAAATTTGCATCAGCAGATGTGCAAAAATGAAGTACAGATCAATCAATGGTCCCCATTGCTGTCAGCCTTCAGCACTACTTCCCACTTCTTTTAATGAAAAGCTTTCGACTCAGGGGCAATTTACATATTGCAGAGTCTTTGTGCTTATTGGGCAGCCACATGAGGACACTGAATCAGTCATTCAATGGGTGTTTTGTGCCTCCCAGATTAACACAATCCATTTTCTCCTTATTACCAGGTTATGCGGGCAGAAGTGGCAGCTGACTTCCCCTCCATGCTGTTTTCTCCTCTTCAAACTGTTCCGCAGAGCAGTTATTTGTTCTGTTCATGAAATTATTTAAGTTGCATGCAAGTTTTGCAGAAAAGCCAATAGCAGTGCCACAGGCTCTTTAAGGAGGAGAAAACAGCATGGAAGAGAAGGTTGGAGCTAATCCAGCCCATGTGCCCCAGTCATGATGAAAAAGGGCACATGTGAGAAGCACAAAGTTCACATTAAACATCTAGTTTAAAGGTTATTGTTCAAGAAACATTAGGACTTCATAAGGTGTGAATTGGCTCTGTGATACTGAAGGACAACAAAGAAATAGAAAGTGTCAGTTTCCACACTGGGTATAACCTGAATTTATTTTCAAGATCAGCCTGTAGATTTGTTAATCCCAGACCTGCATGATTGGTGACCCATTGCTGAATGCAGCCACTAGCGATATAAACGAGGGATCTAAGAGGGATAGAGGATGAAGGGAAGTCCTATTCTCTTCCTTGCTAAGGATGGGCACAAACTGGAAAAATGTGGTTCGTATTGGTTTGTGGTGTGTGCCGTTCGCAAACCACAAACTATCATGAACTTTTTGATGCTAGACAAACCAATTCAGTTTGTCAGTTTGTTATATGGTACAATGCCCCCCAGCATGCTAGAGACACCAGATTCAAAGGGGATCTCTGGCTATCTCTCCTCTACCTGCCCTCCATGTTGGTTGAGGATTGGCTTTATGTGGTCTGAGTTATGT
>NW_015172577.1:728672-737595 GCF_001447785.1 Gekko japonicus
CCCAGCAGAAAAGACTCAAAGTCTAGAGACTCTCTGCAGTAGAAATTGAAATGGAGGGTATATTTGCAAGTCCAGCAGAACCAGTGCAACTGTGGCACTGCAAACCCAACAGGAACCAAGGTCCAGTCAGGAAAGTGCTTTTGAGGGAAATGTCAGGCACAGGGTAGAATGGATCCCCTGCAAGCTACACACACCAAATGCACAGGGAATCTCACCCTGCCAACTGCTCCTCTACAAACTCTCCAAGTTGGGGATGGATTACATTTCTGGGGTCCTGGTTACAGATACCCGAAAAAGGTCTCTCCAGTGCTCTTTCTAGAAAAGACAGCTGTTGTTACCTTACCATTTGCCAAGTCCCCTGAAACTGCCAACCCTGATCCCCTGGAGTATTGGTCATGCAAGGCTGTCATCTAGCCTGACCTCTCTTTTGTGGCCATGAGCCCTGAGTCCTCTTAACACCCAAGCCCCAGCAGGGGAGAGGAGTTCACAATCAGGAGGTTATAAAATGTGTGTCCTCATTCAGCCAAGGCATCCATTAGCTAAGCCCCACCACTCATCATGAGCAGAAAGAAGGGGTGGCTCAAAAGTGAATACACAAACCCCAGCAGGGGAGAGAAGTTCACAGTCAGGAGGGTATAAAATGTGGGTCCTCACTCAGCCAAGGTACTGAGTAGCTAAGTCCCACCACTTGGCATGAGAAGATAGCCGGAATGGCTCAGAGCTCTGAGTCCACCTAATACCCAAACTACAACAGAGGAGAGGAGTTTATAATCAGGAGGGTTATAAAATGTGGGTCATCAGTCAAGGCATCCAGTAGATAAACCGTACTGCTAAGCATGAGCAGCGGGTTGGCCTAACACCCAAACCCCAGCAGTGGAGAGAGGTTCACAACCATGAGGGTATAAAATGTGGGTTTTCACTCAGCCAATGCACCCAATAACTAAGCCCCACCACTTGACGTGAGCAGAGAGACAGGGTGGCTCAGAGCGCGGGGTCCACCTAACACTCAAACCTCAGCAAGGGAGAGAAGTTCAATATAAGGAGGGCACAAAATGTGGGTCCTCACTCAGCCAAGGCACTCAGTAGATAAACTCCACTGCTAAGCCCCTCTGTTTGGTATGAGCAGAGAAATAGGGTGGCTCAGAGCCCCGAGTCCAACTAATATTACTGAAGCCCCAGCAGGGGAGAGGAGTTCACAATCAGAAGGAATAAATGAATGTGTACTACTTTCAACAAGTTCCCTGCCTCTTTGTGCAACTGCGAACACCTGACAGACAAGAAGGTAAGGAGCTGAGTGTATATATAGTTTTATGACCCTATAGAGTGAAGTGGGAACTCTGTGATTGGCAGCCAGCAGTGCCAGTTAAGCATTGGAGCGCTCCCTGCTTCCAAGGCTGAAGAATTCTACCTCCCATTGCCTTGGAGTTTTATAAGCAGTTTAATTGAGCAGAGACCGTCTTTCTAGAAATGTATCAATTTACAAACTGCCATGAAGAGCACCAAAGTTTGTGGGATGTTCATGCCAAGTGCCCTTCCATGAACATTACTTTGTGAACCATGAACTGGCAAAATCCATGAAGAACTTTACTTCATGAGTTGGTTCGTGCCCATCCCTATTCCTTCCTTCTTGCTCTCCCACCCAGCTTTGACTCCTTTTGCTTGCCTCCCTTGCCTCCTGCTCAATATCTCTCCTTTCCTGCTCTCCACTGGCCCTCCTCCTCCTGTCCACCACTGCCCATCTCTGTGTCAAAACTGGAGGTAGGCATGTTAGTGTGCATTATGTTTTGCACAGCAGCACAAAACAAAATCTTAACTTTGGGCAGTTTGAGCTTTTTAAAATATATTTGTCCATGCATATGTATAGACATAGCTAGTGAGTTTATTGGCGTTTACCCCAAGCTGATTTTTAATTAGATTTTTATGCAGACCCAGGTGTTGTTTTCTGGTTATGACTGGCTTGTTGCACAGATGTTGCTATCTGCATGGTAGCTAGCCCCACAGTTAGTAGCCTACCACCACTTCCTTGTCCTCCACTTTGTTTTTTTTACAGTTTACAGCATCAGGAGTTTTTCCAGGCTCCTGACTGGCCATCGTCCATGACTTATTGGCTCCATTGAGTTTGGAAGATCACAAGTCATGCAGGTCTTTATTAATCTGTCATAGTTTATAGCTGGCGGACATACTCTAATACCAGCATAATGTCGTAGTAATACTGTGTGCCGGTGCAGGGGTTTTGTGATTACACAAATCCACACTCTGAGCACACATTAGTTAAATCTTCAGTTCAGGCTGTAAGGCCCAAGTAAAGTCTAATCTTTTTATTGTGTATCCAACAGAATATTAGAGGTAGGTAATACTTAATTGTAATAAATCACAAAAGTTGTCTTGAAATGTATCATAGTCTCCTTGGTAGCATGCTTTAATAATTACATATTCTTGCCTTTTTATGAACACCCCCCTCCTTTTGGAACGTGTCTGATATTCTAGTAAGCCATTGTGTTCCATTAATGACAGCAATGCATAATTTTGCTTGCACATTTAAATGATAATCTCTAGAAAATATTGTGTATGCCACGGAAATGATACCTTCTATATGTCTCATAAAAATATGAATAATTTCCCATGGAAATTTTAGTCATATAGCTTTCCTCAAAATATAATGTTTTCATTAAGATAAGGCTCAGTAATTTTTACTTGTTTTATATCACTTTACTACTAACTGCCTTGCAATAAGTATTATATACAATAACGAGTTGTAGGAGAAGGACTACATGTAAATCTGCAGGCATTCAGGCAGCTATCCCATTTTAAATATTAATTTTTTTGTAAACTCTCAATGAGGAAAGCTCAGATTACACCATGATTGGAACCACTGGCACATTTTCTGACCACATTGATTCTCAGAAAAGGAGGACAGTTTCTAAGTCTGAATTATAGAAGCCCAGCTTTTAACTCATGTATGATTCTGTAGATTTTAGCTGAATAATGTAAGTGAATGGGGAAAGCACTCATTATATTATATGCCAAAACACCACATTCATCTTTCCTTTGTTGCAGTGCTTTTCAGTATTCCCTTCTTCATCTCAGATGGAATAGTTTGTCAAAGAATCTCTGTATTTATCTGCTATAGAAGCCATATAGTTTGTTCAGAATTCTTTGAAATGTTCTGTGATATATTTTCCATTTGTGCATGACATCATCTATGCATGTAAAAGCCTTTTTGTGGCTCTGCGTGACTTGTAAGTGCACATTAGATCATGGATTCCCAATCTTTTTGAATCTGTTAGCACTTCTGGAATGTTGAGCACTTGGAGTGGTCAAACCCCCCCCCCCAAATAGTTGTCATTGATCCCAGGGCCAATAACGAAAATGGCTGCCATGAGGTGCTAGCTCCAGTCACAGGATGCTGGGGGATTGGAAGCCAAGAATCATATTACAGTAAAGGCAGCTTTTTCTGAATGGATGCTCCCTGCAGACACAAAAGTGATGTCTCCTGGGTTCTTCTACAGCACATCCTGCTGACTGCTGAAATTAGGTGAATAAAACTAGGACTGGCTATTTGCTTTGAAGAAGTGTTGCTTTGGAGGAGCGGATGGGAAATTTCTTAGTGGGTGCCATGGGACCCATGGGTACCATTTTGGCGGGGTCTTAGAAAAGTGCTCCCCTGGTTGATCGCAATTTGATAGAAAATTGTTAGCAGTGCTGTTGAACAGCTGAAAAATTGTTCACTGTTTTCAGATGCTTGAATTTGTTATGAATTGTATTGCAAATGTTTTGCACACGGCTTTTCCAAGGCTGTCACAGTCCTTCCTTCTCCATACACCCACCTCACCCCATAGAAAAGTGTCAGCTCAGAAAAGAGTTTCTTTGCTTATCTCAAGCCTGATGTGAAGGGGAATCTTTACAGCTTGTTTCTCTCACATTCCAGGCAGCCTCACCAAATTTTGCTCGACTCTCAAAGCCAACTGTGTTCATGCTAACTGAGTGTTCTAAATCAGACTGCAAATATTTTGTGCTTTTTCATACTACCATCTGGGAGCTGTAGTTCAAACCAGTAAGTTCTGAGCATTTGCCAGCACAATGAATTCCACCAACTGATCTCATTTGCCTGCTAATGTCATTCAGCATCTGAAATCACTCCACTCTCCAATAAAAAGGACAGATGGACTCCCATTCTAGCTGTATCTGAAGAAGAGAGCAGTGACTCACAAAGGCTTGTACACTGCCACATATTTTGTAAGTCTTTAAGGTGCTACTGGACTCTTGCTCTTTTCTACTGCTATAGACAGGCTAACACAGCTACCAATCTTGATCTAATTTCATACCTGTGTTGCAGATGGCAAATCTTTTACAGCATAAAAGCATTCTATCTGTTGCTATCAGTCATAATAAAGCATAGCATAATATAGTGTAACTTTCACTAGCCTATAGCCCCAATTATAGTCCTTTGCCACATGGAGTCAGGTGGTCACTCTCATCCAACCAAAGATCTTCTTTTCCAAGAATCTTTGAGAAATCTCTGGTCTTTGCTGCTTCCAGAAGATGCTAGCTTTTGCTACTAACCCCCCCTCCCATCCTGTTATCCAATTAAGCACAGGTTCCCATGATGTACCCAATTACCATATTCCATTGTCCAGCCTTGAAGGAGATAATGCTGGTGGTAGCAAAAGCACTGAAATTGCAGACACCTGTAAGCTCAAACTAGACCTTACAATATTCACGTTAACCCTTGTGGTGGAAAAGCATCACAGGCTTTTTGAAAAAACAAAAACAAAAAAAATACTGATTTGTTAAGGAAAAGGGTTCTAGGGAGTGGGGCTACTCATTACATGCCATTATAAGAGTGGAGAGTTTTAAAATTCCACTTAAAAACCCATAGCAACTGTTAACTTCATATATTTTTAAGAGAATAAAAAATTCTTATGTCAAGCACACTCACACCAGACATTTTTGAAAAAGTCAGTAATTTCAGGTTAAGCTACTGCAACCTTTTCTTTTCTCAGAAGGCTTCATTTTCTGATTAGAAGCCAGAGGGACATAGCCCCCCCCACACACACACACTGTGTAGGTGTAATTCTATGACCAGTTACCCTTGCTTCTCAACCCTGCACTTCATTTCCAGTCTGGGTTAATCTGGTTTAAGCTTCCCACGAATACAGCTTGTTCTGCCATCAATTCATTGGTAAAAAGGGTATATCCCCCCACAAAGGTTTGGAGGATTATTTATTTCTGTTGTTTTGGAACATCAAGTTTAAACTAAAGAGGGGATAGGAGAGAATGCAAAGTGAATTAATGAACTACTTTAAAAGCATTGTTGGTCTGTGACTACAGCAGAGGGTGGATAAAGAGCAAAGTGGATCTCAGACGGTTGTCACAAAATGAGCACAAAAATTGGCCATTGTTTACAACTTTGCCATCTCATTGCAGGATTTCCAAATCTGCTGTCAGAAATGATGAAGTGTGTTGCTGCTTTTCTTAAAGGCCTTATAAAGCAGATTAATGATAGCTTCTTAAAAGTAACCCCAGCTAAGTAGAACAAATTATGTTTATATCTTGGTGGGGTGGTTTTTTATTGTAGTGACCTTTGGCTATTGGCCCAAGGGAAAAATATGTACAAATAATCTTTTGCCAAGATATCCCCCTCACAATGAGAAAAAAAATAGTTCTGGTGGTTGTTTCTGTAGTTTAAATAGTACCTATGGGGAAATCATGTCACGGCAATTAATTTAATGTTTATTTAAAATTAAACATGGTGGTCCTTTTTTAAAACAAAAGTACATTTTTAGAGCAATATTTCCCTTCTCTTTACAGCAGAAACACAGTGCTTGTTTTAGTTTTTAATTGCATTGTAATATTTGACTACTGGGATATTACACAATTTTAAGGGTGGCAATGAAGAAACTGAAATTCCTTGGCTCTATCATGAACCAAAAGGGAGACTTCAACAAAGAAATCAGATTGAAACTAAGAAGAACAGCCATGAAGGAGCAAGAAAAGATTCTTAGGTATCACTAGTATTATTGGTGACCAAGGTCAAAATAATTCATTCTATAGTGTTCCCCAGTACCGTGTATGGGTGTGAATAGGGATGGGCATGAACCAAACCATGAAGCAAAATTCATCACAAATTTTGCTCTGTTCGTGGTTTGCGAACCAAAGTTCATGACCAGTCTATTGTCATGAACTTCCACAAATGTTTAAAGCAGTTTGTGGCAGTTTGTGGATAGAGCAGAAAGCACAAAGCCCTTGAAATCCCTGCTTTCTGTTCCCCGTAAAAGCCACAAAAACAACTGAGCAGTGGGGCACACCTGCTCCTGGTGGCTCAGCTGTTTCAGGCTGTCTTGTACAGTCCCTTTAAACTTTAAAGGGACTGTACAAGACAACCCCAAAAATTTAAAGGATTGGACAAGACAGCCTGAAAAAGCTGGGTGGCCAGGAACAGTCACTTTTTGTTGCTCAGCTATGTTTTGGGCTGTCTAGTACAGTCCTTTTAAAGTTTAAAGGGACTGAACAAGACAGATCGAAAAACAGCTGAGCAGTGGGAAGCACCTGCTCCCCACCGCTCAGCTGTTTTTCGGGCTTTTGGCAAACCCTGTTGAAAAGGGACTGCAGTCCCCTCAATGGGGTTTGCAGAGCCACAAACTGGTTTGGTTCATGAATGAACTTCCCAGTTCGATTTGGTTCGTGGTTCAGCCACAAACAAACACTGAGGAAAAAGGGAACCACCAAAAGCCATGTATAACAGGCACTGTACTGAGGAGGAGGATTGGGAGAGCTTGCATGAAAAGAGCTGGCTGAATCCAACTGAACTTGTTCAGTGTTCGAAACAACATGTTTTTATTTCACTTGCCTTTCATACTTCAACTCTGAAGCTGGTCTTAAGCAAAGACACATAGATGACCATACACTGAACATAAGTCAGCAGTGTGATGTATGGTAGCAAAAAAGACAAATGTGATTTTGAGCTTCATCAACAGAAATATAGTGTCCAGATCATCCAAAATGATGGTATTGCTTTACTCTGTTCTGTATCCTAGAAGGCTCAGTTGGAGTTCTGTATTCAGTTTTGGGCATCACAGTTTAAAAAGGATGTTGACAAGCTGGAACATGTCCAGAGAAGGGCAACAAAGACAGATGTTGACTTCAATAGATTTAGAAGAGTGTAAATCTGTTAACAATTCACTGTTATATGGTTATCACTACAGCAACCATCTTGTCATGCAATAGAACTGATTTTTAATAAAATGTTTGTCCCTCTTTTCCTTGAGAACAGCAGCCCAAAGTAACTAAGTCCCAACACAGTAATAAAGAAATGTCCAATCACACCCAGTCATTGCATTCTTTACCTCCTGGACTGTTATCAAAACTGGCACTTTTGCTACTGCAGAAGATGGAAGAAGGCAAGTATCTTGTGACAGTGCCAGCTATACTTTGAAGTTTGGACCACCTTCATTATTAAAATAGTAAGGTCTGTTTAAGGTATTACTGCAGTGGCATAGCCACTATAGATATTGAGAATCACATGAGAACAAGAGCATAATACCAGGAAGATAGGAAGATACTTTGTAGGGATGGTTAAACTGGCTCATTCACAGAACCACTTCAAGCAAACAGCTTATCATATTATTAGGTGCTTATTATGCCTTGGGAGGAAAGCGATGGCGAACCTAAACAGCATGATAAAAAGCAGAGACATCACCCTGCCAACAAAAGTCCGCATGGTCAAAGCAATGGTATTCCCAGTAGTCATGTATGGCTGCGAGAGTTGGACTATAAGGAAGGCCGAGCGCCGAAGAATAGATTCTTTTGAACTATGGTGCTGGAGAAGACTCTTGAGAGTCCCTTGGACTGCAAGAAGATCAAATCAGTCAATCCTAAAAGAAATCAACCCTGACTGTTTCCTGGAAGGCCAGATAATGAAACGGAAGCTCAAATACTTTGGCCACCAAATGAGAAGGGAGCACTCACTGGAGATGACCCTGATGCTGGCATAGGCGTAATCTTCGTGGGGGTGGCGGGGCTGGAGCTTCCCCCCGAAATTTTCAGGAAGGTGCTCAGCCTCCCCCGGGGGCAACTGGCTCCAGATACTGGCAGCCACCATTGCAGCACATTCTCATGGGGCAGAGGCGTAGACGAGCACATAGGATATTTCTGGCGGCGCTGGCGCCTTCACTTTGCTAACAGCATCCATTTATATAACAGAAGCCAGTCCCACCGACCGAGCTCAGCAGGGTTTACTTCCAAGAAAACTTCCCAACATGCACGCGCTGTAAAACACGCCAAATCTTCCCCGGAGCAGTAGGCTTGCAAACAGCGCGCTAAGAGCCATGGGCAAAAAACAGCCCGTGTCTCACACTACACCCAAGGTGAAACTACCCCGTTGCCCCGAAAATAAGACCTACCCCAAAAATAAGCCCTAGCAGGATTTCTATGCATTTGTGGTATAAGCCCTAGTGTGTCTTCTTGAGAAAAAATAAATATAAGACAGTGTCTTATTTTCGGGGAAACACGGTATCAGGGAAACACGGTAGTTAAAGCCCGCGGGAGCCGAGGGCAAGGCTGAAAGGGGCTTGGAGGTAAGAGATCCAAGCCCCTTTCAGCCTCCTCCCCCCTGCCAAGCCCGTGGGAGGCGAGGGCAAGCTGAAAGCCTTCTCCCTCAGCCTTCTCCCCCCCAGCCCGCGGGAGCCGAGAACAAGACTGTGGGAGCCGAGGGCAAGCCCATGGGAGCCGAGGGTAAGGCTGAAAAGGGCTTGGATCTAAGAGATCCAAGCCCCTCTCAGCCTTCTCCCCACCCCAGCCCGCAGGAGCCGAGGATAAGGCTGCAAAGGGTTGGGATCTAAGAGATCCAAGCCCCCCTCTGACTTCTCCCCCTCCCAAGCCCGCGGGAGCCGACGGTAAGGCTTCAGCCCCTCTCAGCCTTCTC
>NW_015172577.1:737731-738085 GCF_001447785.1 Gekko japonicus
GTGTGATTTAGTTTGGTCCTCTTGGAGCTCTTGTTTCACTTTCGTTTTTATATGCTGAATGGACCTGAGAACGGGTGGTTTCAAATGTAAGTCTTCAAGCTCCTTTTTAACTGCTGGTGGGCTAATTTAAAACTTGGGGAAAGCAAACATACACAGAGGCTTTCATTTTGTGTCCCTTTCTTCCCATTTTTCCTTCCCCCTTTCTTTACATTTCTTTGCTCCCTTTCTTTTCCTTTCTCCCATTTCTTTCTTTCCCTTTCCTGCCTTCCTTCCCTTTCTTTCTATCCCTTTCCTTACATTTTCCTTCCTTCCTTCCTTCCTTCCTTCCTCCCTCCCTCCCTCCCTCCCTCCCTC
>NW_015172577.1:738319-760417 GCF_001447785.1 Gekko japonicus
TGAATCCTTTTGATGTGGTTTATACCGGAGGAAGTCCATCTCTCCCCCCCCCCCGCTTTCAGTTGGTTTTATTTATTAGATTTCTTGGTCTCTCACTCCTCCCAAAGGGTCTTGCTCTTGTATACATGTCTATGTGTAATGGAACAGTCTGCTCTTCCCTTAATGTCTGTGTGATTTAGTTTGGGCCTGTAGGGTGGAGCTCTTGTTTCACTTTCGTTTTTATATGTTGAATGGACCAGAGAAGGGGTGGCTGAGTGTGTACACTATCCTGGGAACTCACAGCTAAAGGAGGATGTTTCAAATGTAAGCCTTCAAGCTCCTTTTTAACTGCTGGTGGGGGAATTTAGAACTTGGGGAAAGCAAACATGCACAGAGGCTTTCATTTTCTTTCCCTTTCTTTCCATTTTTCCCTTCCCCTTTCTTTCCATTTCTTTGCTCCCTTTCTTTCCCTTTCCCCCATTTCTTTCCCATTCCTTCCTTCCTTCTGTTTCTTTCTGTCCCTTTCTTTCCATGTCTTTCCTTCCTTCCTCCCCCCCCCCTTCAGCTAATGAGTTAGGCTATAACCAGCTTAAATAAAGTCAATACAAAATGTGCCGAACAAAGCTTGAGTCCACTGGCACCTTTGAGACCAACAGAGTTTAATTCGGGGTCTAAGCTTTCATGTGAATAAACTTTGTTGGTCTTAAAGGTGCCACTGAACTCAAACTTTGTTCTGTTGCACTGGAACAGATATTCTTAAGTACCACTGCTAATGAAATATTGAGCTGCTATCCTACCTTAAGCATGTGTGGACAGGAGGTGTTGGGTGTACCCTAATAACTTTGTGAAGTCTTTTATACAGTGTAACCCTATTGCCTGTGTAGAAGAGCCCTCTTGAATAATTCTGGTTTGCATAGATTCAGGTGGGTAGCTGTGTTGGTCTGAAGCAATAGAACAAAGTTTGTGTCCAGTGGCACCTCTTAAGACCAAAAAAGTTTAATTCTGGGTATAAGCTTTCGTGTTCATGCACTCATTTTCAGATACATTGAAACAGAGTCATCAACAATTACACGTAGGTAGCAAGTGAGGAGGATGTTGCCCATATCTGTAGAGTTCTGCAAATGCGGGAACTGTAGTCTCTGTTCATAACTGGGTCACTGGTCACTTCTTCAGCTATGAAATATCTGTAGAAGAGAGCAGTGGCTCACAAAAGCGGATCCCCTGCTACAAATTTTCTTTGTGCTTTTGTGGTTTTGAAGCAGTTTTTCTCCAGGTAGGTTCGCCAGCTCTGAGTTGTGAAATACCTGGAGATTTTTGGGGTGGAGCCTGAGCCTTCTGACACACTTCTGGTGATGTCAGGGGGTGTGGCATATGCAAATAAGTTATTCTAATAAGTTATGCTAATGAGCTCCTGCACCTCTTTTTCTACGAAAAGACCCCTGTGTGTAAACTAAATTAAGGTAGATCAGATTGTGTGGTTGGATGTCGGATGCTGTTACATATTCCATAAATGGATCCCATTTCGTGAGTGAGGCGTATTGTTGTGCTGTGTTGTCTGTATGTTTTATCTTTTCTGTGATCTTTTCCATTATAAAGATGTCCCAAGTTTTTGACTGCCAGTTTTCTACCGTGGGAGCTTGCCGCCCACCCCTCGCCCTCCCGTGCCAGTGGAAAAGCCCCGCACCAAGCATTGTATATTAAAAGTTAAAGTTGTATTTCAGCTGTTTGAAGATCATTTATTGAAGCCAAATGTGTTTTGCAAGTTGAACATGAAGAGCAGAAATTAACAATGCACAGGAATGCAGTAATTTCCCATAAATTTAATTATGTGATTTTTATTAATAATTTATTTTGAATGTCTGCATTTTAAGGTGGAGTTTCTAAGCAGTGTGCTAAGAAGGCAACTGTTTCTGGGGTTAGCCCAGCCCAGGGACATTGCTAAGGCAGTTCCCAGGCCTCCTTAAATTTCTGGGGAGCCCATCCCTAAATCCCACATAGGTCTACCTCCATAGATAGTGACCATGGCCTGTGATGCCACTAGCTCCTTCCTATAATGTCATTGGGTCCCAGTTCTTTTAATGACTTAGCAATGCCTCTGGCCCAGTCCCAGCCCCCCCCCCCGGGAAATTGGAAAGTCTACGCCCTTGGATACTGGGAAAGATTGAAGGTCAAAGAAGATGGGGATGGCAAAGGATGAGATGGTTAGACAGTGTCATAGATGCAACGAACATGAAATTTAGCAAACTTCAGAGGACGGTGGAAGAGAGGAAGGCCTGGCATGATCTGGTCCATGGGGTCGCGAAGAGTCGGACTTGACTGTGCGACTGAACAACAACAAATTATGCCTTATCTATCATGATCTGTGTTTCCCTCCCTTCGGGCTCACACTCATAATTTTTTTTTAACTATTGGCACAGATTGAAAACAGCTCCAGCAGACAATCTTGCCAGCCTTTGTTTCTCTGAAAGCTTGAAAGACCCCAACTGACAATCCAGGTATAATATGGTCCTCCAGACATATAATCTGCCGGATGTTGTCCGTGGATCCTTTCAGGCCGATTTTGATGGCAAGGTGCAGATATATAGACATGATGCTGGTCTAGATAGAGAAGTTATACTAAGAAATAAAACATCTCCTTGGTATAAACTAATTAAAGTAGATCATCGCAGGGCACATTATCTGACTAAAACCTCCTTCATTAACTTGTGTTCAGCCTTTACATCCCTTCGCTTCCAAACTATGCAGACAGAAGTGCTTGAAGGCCGATATACCAAAACACCAGCAACTGAGTGCCTTTGTATATGCAGTGGCTCAGTCCCTGAAGATCTGTGTCATTACCTCCTGGACTGCCCACTTTATTCACTCCCAAGAAAGAAGTTCCTTTGCACAATCTTAGATAAATTGGGCCCTTGCTCCACATCTGGAAAAGTTTTAATTTTACTTTCAGAGGTGGAGCCAGCGTATTCGTACAAGGTTGCACTCTTTGCTTTAGCGGCAAAGAAAATCGGCATCAAGGTGACTAAATCCTCTCCAGCTTAAATAGCCAGGGCTATGTCAAGGTATTTAAGGTCCCTTTTAGTAACCTTACCCCAAACCCTGTTTTTATATTTATTATTATTTATTTATTTTTGGGATTTATATCCCGCCCCATCCAATATACAGCTCGGGGCGGCTAAGAAACGGCCATGCCGAAGTTAAAATATGCATACAAACAACAGCATAATAAAAACACTATATCTTGACATAAAAATTTGGTGCTTTGATAATTTACATAAAATCCAAGATGGGCGATGTCCCACACTGGCAGCCAAGTTCTTCACAGCAGGAGCGCCAGGAAGAATGTTTCCCCAGCTCTATTGGGCGACACCTATCCCCACTATGTGGGGTATATGGTTGGAATATCATTGGAGGAATAGTGGCGGCGGTGGCTCCCCCTCAAAGGCCTGGCGGAAGAGCTCCGTCTTGCAGGCCCTGCGGAACTGCACTAGGTCCTGCAGGGCCCGGATCTCCTCCGGGAGCTCATTCCACCAGGTGGGAGCCGCCACCGAGAACGCCCTAGCCCTGGTTTGGGTCTGTCTGCAAATGACCAACTGAAACTTCAAACTTTTATTCTGTATGTTCTAATTTTTATCTTGTATTATTTAACCAGTTTTATGTCAGACATATATACTTTTACTCTCTGTATTTTTAACGCAGATCCTATTCAGCATTTTATAACTCTTTTGTATTGTACTGTACTTGTAACGGCCATTGGCCATATGCAATAAATCGAACTGAACTGAACTGAACATGATCTGTGTCCAACAGATGCAGAGCAATATTGCTGATGGAGGGGTATCACAAGAAGGTTGTCCTATATGCCTTTGGTTTCTGGTGAATCCATGTTTGAAGTGGGGAACGGAGCAGCCACAGTTAACATTTAATGATGCTGCCAAAGTTCATTGCTAACTTGCTTGAAACATGCATTTACCTAGCTTGAAATTAATAATGTACTATGTAATATGATAGGATGCAGCCAACATTGCAGACATTTCTTTGAAAGCTCAGAACCACTCACTTATTCTGAACTGAACTGAAGGGAGTTCCCTATCAACATTCCTGGGATCACATTATCTGTCCCTCATCAGGAAATAACCTGGGTCAGCTGGAGTTCATCCCAGCAAACTTATTGGGATTTGTTGAGTATTCTCTCTCCACAGAAATCTTGACTTATTGCTATCTGAGCATGGCAGAGATGTGCCCCCCCCCACCCAAGGCTGTAGTCTTAACAATATTCCAGTGCAGCCCTGCTGTGTTTTCATCAGGACAACTTTAGAGCAAGCAGTTTGCAGAGTACATACTTTGAAGGTGAAGTATTAAATTTAAATGTAGCCATATCAGTAAAACTACTCCACTTTTTTGTGATACAGCTAAATTCCCTTTATAGTGACATAATAAAATGAGCAGGAAATGAAATTTCGTAGCAGAGACATTATCTTTGATGTGTTAGGCTCATATATTGACTAAATATTCGTCTAGATAATCTTGAAATGTTACAAACTTGTATTTGCTCCCTGCTAGTTTAACATGTAAGAAAAAATGCATTTAAACAACTTTTAATCGAGCTTCTCTATTTACACGATAAGCCATAATGATTCCTTTTAATAAGCATGGATTCTCTGCTTTGAAGCGGCTGTAATTCTTAATTCTATGAAACAGCAGTGCTGCCTCATTTCCTTTAGTATTCACGAGCAGCATTCATCTACCCATAGACTTATTTGATGCTGCTCATATATATGAATGAATCTGTGCCTTAAAGATAGTGAAATTTGCTCTTGTGCAGAGGGCCAGTATACTGCTCATTTGTCACTTAAAATATTTAAAGTAGGATCAAGCAGTTTCATATATTTCATGCTGGACTAGTGCTGACAGAAGGGCATGTTTTTAAGAAAGTGCATTTTCTGTCTGCAAATGACAAACTGAAACTTCAAACTTCAAAGTTTTCCATATGTTGTGAAAATATAAAAATCCAAACATGTACCTAAACATATACTTTAGATTCAAGAGCTGATTTGCATTACCATTGGTCTTTAGTGTACTTTTGGAAGGTACCAGCTCTTTGCCATGCTTTGTTCAATATTTTGTTTCTTTTTAAAAAATGGGACTACAAATAACCCAAATTGTAGTTGTCTGGTAGGAAATAGCCAGATATAACTAGCAATCAAATACAATTTCAGATAATCTCAAATTAATTTAAAAAATTAGAGATGAACTCCACTAAGCAAAGGAAAAAGCCATGTACTCAATGGAATATAATGTATTAATGTTAGAACGTGTCTTCTGGAAGTAACTGGAAGTGGCCTACAATGGATTTGAGTAAATACAGAGTCTATATATCAGATATATATATTATATATATATATAATAGCCTTGATAGGTCTAGCAGGTTGAGTCGATTATCTTAGATGTTTTCCATTCAATACATGGCCTTGGCTATTGAAAACTGGTCAGGTTCTATGAAGTGTGAATACCAGATGCTCATAGAGGATGAATTTTCCTTACCTCTGCCCACCCCAAGCAGTCTCCTAACATTCCCAAAGCTAATGTTGAGGGTTGGAAGACTCTTATGGACCAAAAGTCATTAGGCTCTGAGGGTTGCAATGTGGAGGGGAGGCTGGCCCGTAGCTAACATGGGGCCCACGGGGCCTGGCCCCTTAGTGTTTCTTCTGGGCCCCCTCCCTCCCGGGCTGCCCCCAAAGTGCTCCAACTTACTACCTGCATTGTACTTTCATTTAATTAGCTGGTGGGCCCCCTGACGCCCCCTCCCCCAAAATTCCCTAGCTACGGGGCTGAGGGGAGGCGATGAAGTTGCCCCCGACTCCTCTTTCTGCTGATGGAGCCAGCACAGTGGAATGAATTTTCTGTTGGCACAAAATGGAGGACACATGATTTTACCTGATTCCCTCTTTTCACTGCAATTCCCCATGCCTCATTCTATTTTATTTACAAAATTTACAGACCTCTAGCAATGGCTATGGAGGGGGATTAAGGGCTGCTGGGAAATGGGGAAGGTCTATGGTTACCAGGTCTCAGCCCTCTGATCAGTGTTCCCTCTAAGCTGAGTTAGCTCACAGTTTTTTAGCCCCCAGCTCACACATTTTTGCCTTAGCTCAGGAAGGATGGCTCCAGAGCAAACTAATTTATGCAGTAGCCAAATCGCTTGCTCACAACTTCAATGCCAGTAGCTCACAAAGTAGAATTTTTTCTCACAAGACTCCACAGCTTAGAGGGAGCATTGCCTCTGATCTCTGCTGCTGCTCAGTAGGCCAGCAGAGAAAAAAATAAGGGAAAATCACCATCAGTGCCATCATTGCATTGTGTGATGTCATTTCTGGGGGGAAACCAGAAGTGGTGTCACTCTGCTCTAAGATTAAGTGGATTTCTACTGATTTCTAGAGCAGCATGACTTCACTTCCAGGTTCAACTCAGAAATTAAATCATGCAATTGGTATGACAGAGCTTCCCCCCATGTCACCAACCCCTGGTCTCTTGCTGGCAACCCAAGGAAGGTAAGTGCAGTATTGCTTCCAACTGGGGAGAGCACTTAGAGATGGAGAATACTAAGATGTATAGTGGTAGACTGCAACCAAAACACACACAGAATACGACCTAAGTGAGGCCCTTCCATATAGGTCAGGGAGGGGCAGAAACTAGTTCTTGAGGGCTCATTACATGTATTTAACATGGTGGAGAAAAGTTCTGCCGTCATTAGCAACTTGTCTTGCTTCATAGGATCAAACTCAATATGACTGTTTATGTTACAGTGAATGTATGTCTGGGTTAAATCACACAGTCTGCTGTATATGCATTGAATGTAACATGAGAATTACTTTATGCGCTCCCCACCCCCCAAAAAATCAAGCATACACTACACATGGATTGCACATATTTTCACACTGTAACTTCTGAAAAGAGCTTTTGTTTTCAGCAGAGTAATGCCAAGGTTAATATCAAAACTTCTATGTAGGGATGCTTGACCACCTGCCAGTTTAGCTCACATCCTGTTTGCCAGTGGTGATCAGGCATCGAATTAATTGACTGGCTGTTCGTATGGTCAGAGTGTCAGACTAGGATCCGGGACATCTGGGTTTGAATTTCGACACTTCCATAGAAACTTGCTGGGTGAACTTGGGCCAGTCACACACTCTCAGACAAACCTACTTCCCAGGGTTCTTATGAGAATGAATTGGGGAAGAGGAGAATGATATGAACCACTTTGGGTCCTCACTGGGGAGAAAGGTGGGGTATAAATGGAGCAAATACAATAAATACAGTTAATCTGGGCTACCCAGTTGTGATTCGAACTTTGAGTTTCATCACCACAAACCTGGTAAATTTCACAATGCCAACAATAGCATACAAATTGTTCTTAAGTTTGAAAAGTTATAGAGAATTGAGAGTCTGTCATTTGGAAAAGAAAACAGGGCTGTGCATTTAGGAAATGTCAGTGCATTTAGAAAACAGCAGATGAAATAATGGTTCTGCCATTGTAAGAGCGATCAGATAACAGCTGCAGGGACATTGTCTTGCCCTGTTTTGTGTGGGTGTGTACGTGATGTGGCATATTCTCTTATTGTCAGACTTTGACATGGTGCAACTCAAATAGAATTAGAAGAACATTGGCAGAACCCAGATCCGCTTGTGTGCTTGGAGCTTACAACACTTCTTTCACACCTTATTAATTTCCTTAGAAATATGAGCCTATGTCCTTGTTTAGAGTACTTTCAATAGACATTGAGATTACATTTTATTCTCTGTTAAATCCTGGGAGATGTTAGATATTTCTGTGAAAGAAATGAAAGGGAATTCAGTGTACTCACTCTGCAAGCCTTTGTTCCAGGCGTAAAGGGGTGCAATTGACAATCTGACGAAACCCCTGGCTCCAAATATCTACCCTGAATGGTACTCATCTGCCTGGGTGATTTTGATCAGGAAAGAGAGTGCTGGAGGAGATGGAAGCAATGAAGGTTTACTGGATGATGGTTTATGGGATATTGGCATCTGATTAAAGACTATTTGGAGTTGTGGAAGAATGAAGTAGTGTTGCTATATGTGAGTTGCTGCCTATATGCTAAACCAGTACTATCTCATGGGGTGGGTCACAGGGTATATCCCAATCACCATCAGTGAAGGGAAAGTGAAGATGATGCTACCAGCAAATTTGGAGGAGGAGGAAGCAAGCATGCAGCTACTGAGTGCCTTTTGGAACAAGCACCGGATGCAGGAATCAAGCCCCACTAGCCTCTCAGTAACTGTGAGCCTGCACCACTGACTTCCAGTGTTCACTGATAAGGGTGACACCTCCCCTTCCCAAAGGTGCATGCATGTACTATAAATCAGATACATTTTCAGTATATGTACCGCTTTTTCACCAATGTACTCTCAATAACATGCAGTTGATGATAATAGTTGTATTGGTATATGCTCGGAACTTCCGAGGATGACCTACATTTCCTAGTAAGCAGTAGGGTTGTCAAGCTGCAGCTGGGGGTAGGAACTAATGTGCTGGTATCGTGCTGGCACATTGACAACACTTCCAGTGAAAATGGAACAGAGTTTTTGGAAATCTAGAGTGTCCCCCTGATGTCATGGTGGCATAATGCCAGCACACATACCCATTTCCCTCCCACTGGCCTTTCAGCTGCTGGCAGGCAATGAACGGGTTTGCTGGGAGGTCTCCATCTATAGTGGGAGACTTGACAACCCTGGTTCTTTCATATTGGGTGTGCTGGGCAGTGAATAAGGGAAGAAGCCAGAAATAGCTGTGAGAAAACAGCGTGAGAATTCACCCCTATAAACATATTAGAACACATTTCAGAGTTTGGAAAAACAGTGAACAATTTTTGAATGTTCAAGAGTGTTGCTCACAATTTGTGAACAAGTTGCATTTCACACTGAGGTGTTTTTGTTCCATTACCACCCACAAGACATACTTGTGAGTCATGAAGGGGGGGGGACTTTTCATTTTATTTCTGCAGTGACAGACAATTTCATGCTGACAGGTTGACAGCATGGGCTAGGTCGCCCTGAGCCTCTGGACCCCTGGACCTCAGTAAAGTGTTTTCATTTCCTTCAATACATACTACATCCCTGTTACATGCCCCCCCTACACAAAATGGTAGCCCTTCCATAACAGAAACTAGCCAACAATGCCACTGTTTTGGTTCATCTTGTTTCCTAACATCAGCATAGCTCAGGAACTGAAAGCCTTTAAAAATTAAATGTTCACTCTTCAGCTGTGTAAGTGGTTTAGCAGCTAGTCACATTGTATGTCAGATTGTTGGCATTTGAACAAGAATTTGTAGACTTCTACTTCTATAGGTATGCTGAGGAAACATTCCAAACAATTTCATTATGTGGAAATGATAGTTCTCTATGTCTTCTGTTTACTTTGAAACATCTGGCAGAGCTTGTGTTTTGTGAAGGACCTGTAAAGTGCTAGCCTCCTTTAAAGCAGCAACTGAGGGCTCAGCAAGAGTTCAGAGAACAATGACAAATGTTCTGGTTTAAGAAAGTCAACATGCTTGGACATTAATTTAAAGGATCAAATAATATGTGTCTTTTATTCCTGGTTTTATTATGACTTCTGTGGTTTTGTGAGTTGCTTTTGGGTGTGTATGTGATAATTTGTGGGATTAAAACATTCATAAATAAATAATAAATATAGACCCATAGGAAAAGGATAAAATCTAAAACTCAATTGCCAAAGATTAAGGAACAGCTTTATATTATAGGTAACAGTTAACAAAAGGATCTGTAAGCTGTCTTAAAAGACACAGTGAACTGGGAAAATTCTCTTGCACAAGTCATATGGGGGGGGGGATGACCGTGGAGCTGTAAAAGTTTATTAATGTTTTTACACCATTTCCATTCATGTCAGTACAGCTTACATGGAACAATTCCCAAGTGAATTGGTCCCAGATCTATAAAGGGAGGGTAAAAGTGGAGCATAAAATATTGTAATAAATACATTAATAAACTGTATACATGCATTTTCTTACTGAGAATTAAGTTTGTTTCCAGTTCCATTTTGAATTCCAGACTTTTCCTATACCATCCATTCCCCAACCAGGAAGATCTGATATGCTTGACTTTGGATCAGAATGCTACTTTTAATGTCAGAAGAGTGTTCACCATATATTCAATCATATGATTTGGGTACAGCTGGGTATTTCCATGGGCAGAAGGATTTCCACTCAGGAGGCATGGCTTTCTGGCCTCCATCTTCCCACTACATCCCCCAATATCCTCTGAAATGCTGCTTTGGGGGGGCAGGGACCCCCAAAGACAGCATTTGGAGTGCATTTGGGACTGCAGTGGGAGGGGAAGGCAAGAAAGTCATGCTATGTGGGCAGAAATTGTTCTGCCTGCTGAAACACTGTGCTGTACCCAAGCCTGTCCCAACTGGTATTCCACTTCTGAAGTGGCATCCGTGTGTGCTCTAAGTATATATAGTTGCCAACTTCCAGGCAGGGCCTGATGATCTCCTGGAATTACAAATGGCCTCCAGATAACAGAGATTAGTTCCCCTGGAGAAAATGGCTGCTTTGGAGAGTAGGCTCTATGGCATTATACCCTGCTGAGGTTGTCGCCCCCCCCAACCCCACTCTCCCCAGGAATTTCCCAGTGCTGAATTGGCAGTCCTATAAACATACAATGCTTCACACAGAAGTTTGCATAGTGACAACAGGGAAAAGGAGAATAAGAAAGGAATTAAGGTCTTTAGTAGAGATTAACCAGTAGGAGTGCCCACAAGGGTTAAAATACTCCTCATAAACACTTGCTACAACTTTCTTAACCTTCCTGCTTCCTGCTAACACATCATCATATATTTTACCCAATATCTTGATGCTAAAAAAAGTGTCATTCTGTGTTATCGTTTGGGAATAAAAAATGTGACACTCTTTGAAGCAGTGTGGCCCAAATGTATTTCATAACACAGAAAATGAACTGATTTTTTAAAAAATTGATGAATGTATCACAACCAAGTGATCAATCAAAGACTGTTAGTTAATTAATTATAACCAGAATGAAATAGAATCAGAAACAAGCAAATGGACCCTTCCATCTCAGTCTCGCCAATGAAGAATTTGTTTGTAGTGATTCAACAATCAAATCTTCAATTGATTAATCTACAGATTAAACCAATTAAAGCTCGCAGCTGCAGATGTAACCTAATTCAAGTGGCTCCAGATGAAGCAAATCTTGTAAGAAGTACCATCAGCTGAAAGTAGAAATGAGTGTGCATTCAGCTGGAAGGACTTCCAGTAATATATTAAGCCACTCCAACTGTGTAGCATTTGTTACTGTAGCATGTAGAATTCCAAAATGTGACAGTGCCTTGGATGGAAATGAATCTAGCGCTTGTATTTGGCTTCCATAGCAGCAAATAAAAAGCATGTGACATTAAGCAGGTGAAGTTTTTCAAATATCTGAGCGTAGTTTTTCATTTCTGTGGAAATTTCAAATGGCTCACACTGTTGAGACTGGCCAAAGAGCTATGTCAGCCATCTTGAGGTGATTCCCCAAGTCATGTATGGGTCAGAGCTATGCTTATATAAAGATTTCCATTCCCTGGAGGCAATACAACCAAATTTATCAGATCCATATTTGGGGTCCCACGCTGTGCTCCAAATGCCTCTCATAGATAAGAATGAGGGATACTGTCCATTGAAGCATGAGGTTGGTAGCAAGCTTTTGGCGCAACTTAAACTCTTCTGGATTAACTTCAGGAATTCTTTCAGATAATTTCCGCTCATATTGGCTAAGAGCTATAGAGGAGAAACTATATTCCTATGGGTTTACACCCCTGGCCCTATGCCATCTTGGATTTACGGGAGCAAAACATATAATTAAGTACTGAATCTGGGATATAGCTCTTCAAGTTGATAGAGTGCAGGCACAGTCTTATCTGGTGGTAGGGAACCATGGTAAAGACTCTTCTCCAAAGCACTATCTATATGTTTTACAGTTCCCTAAATACCAAAGAGCCTTTGCCTTAGCCTGCTCTAATGCTTTACCATCAGTTCTTTAGGAATGGAGACCACATGTATCCCTTATTCTCAACATGTGTGTCTTTAACAGTTCAGTCAAATCAGTCAACCATGTTATTGTACTGCCCTCTCTACAGGGGCTTATATTTCCCTCCTCCTTTCAGATTGTTCTAATGAGACCACTTTTAAGATGGCCAAATTTTGCACCTAAGCATGTTTAGCAGGGAGGAAACTAGTTAAGTCTTTTTATGAATTATGTCTGTACAACTGAAATCAGTCTATGATGTGGCTTTGAAATTTTATTTTATGTAGATGTGCTGGTGACTCTGTCTGTGGCTGAGTTCAGGCTGGCAGTTTGCCCCGAGATAGGCACGTGCCAGAAACGTTTCACAAATGGATTAAAGGGGCTGTTCACACAGGCACATATGTCAGGTGTTCCCCAGCTGTACTCAGCCCGTCTTGTAGCACTTGCCTCCCAAGTTTAAAAAGTACCTGGTGAAAGTGGTAGCAAACCCTGGAGAGCGCGTTCATCCCACAACAACAAAGTGTGAATGCTGAAAGCCGCAATTGCTTGTGCACATATCTCCGGATTACCAAAAAGAAAGCTGCGCCTCCACCAGGGGCGGGCCAACAGTGTGACTGCTCCCTTGCACCTCCTCCCCAGTATGCTCCCACATCAGTCAGCGCAGTGTGACCAGGAATACCTGGAACAACTTGTCTTTTTTGCCATGACTCCCTCGCGCTTCAAACTCCCAGTCTGTCCTTGGTCTGTGTATCAGTCTTGATTGCTCTATGATCTCAACAAATTAAGTCAGTTTTCCAAGAAAAAATAAAAACACCCCTTGTTCCTGAGCAAAATCAAAAGGGTAGAACAGTTGGTGTATCTCTTAGAAGAAGAGTTGGGGGTCTCATGCTTGCTAAGAGACTCAGGATGTCTCCTGCAAGCTTTGCAGTTTCAGCATGTTAAATTTATATTGGGCCTGGCAGTTGTCTAGTGGTCAGTTCTGCCAAGAGCAACCCATCCCCTCTGCAACAAAACAAACATTGGGTTGGGCTTCAGAGATAAGGCCTAGCTGAAGGTCCCTATCAGTTTCCTGCTGTGTCCTCTCTTCTCTTGTCTGTTTTTAATTACATAGTTATGAAAGGGATTACCGTTGATGAAAATCTCCCATCCATTTACTTATTCACTACCAGTTTTATTAAAGACAGTAAGGTGACATTTCAGAATAGAGGAAAAAGCTGTTGAGCCTATGGGGGGGAAAGCTGTTTCCTTGTTTAAACCAACAGAAAACCCAATATTTAGTTTGCTGGATCAAGTGGGTGTACAGTTTATTGCTCTTCTGGTGGGAAGCCCCCTGAGTTGCATAGGCTCACTTTCCATTCTCCCTTTCCTCATCATGTGTGTTGTTTGTGGATCATGGCAATTAATTGTATCAGCCATTCATTAAAATGCAACATCTCCTTTTGCTTAAAAATGTCTTGAGTAGCTATCAGATCAGATAGGTGCAACACAGTCACATTTGGAGACTACTGTGTGGCTGTTTGTGTTAAATATTTTTATAGCATGGATGAAAAACACAAAAATTGTTTTAGATTATCCAAGATTGGGACAGTAGGGGCCCCTTTGCATGTTATGCTGAGGCAGCAATGGAAAATTTGCACATGACATTGGATCCTAAGAACCGCATAGATCTTTGCCCATGGAACTAATGTTTCCACCTCTGTCATATCTTGAGCCTCTGAAATGTGATAATCAGGAGACTCTTGGCAACAGCTTGGGAGGAAGACCATATACTTAGTACATGTATCTTCCATTCAGGCTAAACAAGGCCTTGCTGTAGAGGGATTGTCCAGCATCTCATAGGCTCCACCACCACTCCAATGCCCATTAAGCACAAAGCAGGGCATATAATATCTGAAAAAAAATCATTGCAGCTAAAGAAATGTGGAAACCTGTTTTTCATATAATTTTGTTAGCATGCCCAGCAGGGTATAGACATTTTTGTTATCACAGATGAATTCTTTTTTCTGGCTATGGTATATTGTTCTGTTGTCCTTTATGGTATTATTTTATGGAGAGAATCCAGAAACTGAATTGGGGGAGCATTATATAAAAATATTGTTATTAATAACAGAAATGACAGCCTTTCTTTTGAAACAGCCCACTTGAGGAATTGAGTCACCTTGGCCTTTATGGTTCAGCCAGAACTTTGTTAGAAGATGTCCATAAATCTGGGCTAAATGAGGAGTGGTGCTCAGCACACAGCCATTTTGCATCAGTGAACTGTCATCAAGGAGTGTATAATGTTGGCATTACACTTTGAAAGCATCTGTGTTTATTATTGCTGCTTTTCCCAGCCCTGGAAAAAAAAAGTTTAGGTGCCAGCTCAAGCTGAGCACTCCAGCTGGTATGGAGCAGACAGATTCATAGCTCCGTTGACTTGTGTGGCGATGCCCACATAAAATAAAAGTCTACACTGACTTTGTGCAGCTCCAGTGCTACAGAATCTGCCTTCTCCCCAGCTGTTCAATTTGCCTAGCTGACGTGGCTGCTTCCCCTCTGTTTCCATTTGTACTGCCCTAATGAACACTGCGTGTCTGTAACACTGTTTTCATTGTAGCAAAAGGTCAGTCTTCGTGCACACTTGCCCATGTATTCAATGGATTTTGTGCCTGAAGGCCAAACATGCTCTGTTCCTTCCTGCGAATTTTGGCATGCTGTGGTTTTTCTTTACTAATCAAAGATGAGAAGGCAACAAGAAGGAAATGGTGTCTTTGAAACTACACATAAGCTCATTGTATAATGCAAATGCCCAGTAGCTGTTTGAAACTGGAGTAAGTTTATTGGTATTAAGAATAATAATACAATTCTATTCATTGTGGAGTTTGGGATTGTTGTGTTGGATAGGTTTCCTTCAAATGACAATTTAGGAACAATAGAGAAGGATGCTGTGGTGTGTTTGTGCTAATATATATGTGTGTAGGATTTCCTGGGTTGACTTTGAAGCACCGCAGCTATCCGTAGTCAGAGCCATAAAGGATGGTTGCCTTGGAACAGCCTCAGAAATCAGACAACAACCCTCTAGGGGCTGAGGGCCTGTTTTTATTGAGGTGAACTTCCCAGATCGTGTTACAGCACAGCTGATCTTGGTACACCGTTCACCTCAATCTCTTCCTCCCCGGCTGTCAGCAACTTTTCTTTATTAGGTCTCTGAACTTTTGACCTGTGTTGCTCCAAAGCCAATTGTAGGGTGTCTGTTCGTCTTATGGGGTCCCCCTTTTCCTCTTGACCACCCCACTCTACTCGTTCCTTATGGGAACCTCTTTCTCGGGGCCGGGCTCTACCATTTGCTGGTCTTTTTATCCCGCTCCCCTGTTTTGCACCCTGCTCTGTAGCGTGCTCTACGGGGTTGTTTGTATCCCCCCCTTTTCTGATAAGCAGGCTCTCTAGGAGGCTCCTCGGAGCATCCTGAGCCTGACAATATGATAGGCAAATTTGAAAAGGGGCACTCGTGGAGATCAAGGTAGTCCTGAAAATGACAATCTTCATTCAATAAATAAGACAAGTCAAGTAATAATACACAAAATGTCATCCTTGAATTTGGGAATTCTTATTCTGAAATTATTCTCACTTATGGCTTTGAATGTGGCAAGTGGGGGAAGGGGGGGTCTATTCTTTTCCCTATTCTTTATTAAATCTTGATTTAGTATGCAAAAGAGACAGTGCAATCCTAAACAGAATCATAATATCCTCCTAATCCATCTTTAATGGGAGGGGCTGTGGCTCTGTGGGAGAGCCTTTGCATGCCAAGGGTCCAGGTTCAGTCCCTGGCATCTCCAATAAGGATTAGGTTACAGATGACATGAAAGACCTCAGCCTGAAACCCTGGAGAGTCATTGCCAATTAGGGTAGATGACACTGACTTTGATAGACCAATGGTTTGATTCAGTATAAGGCAGTTTCATGTGTTTGTGTTAATACATTCAGTTTTGGGGTAGGAACGCACAGGAATGGAGTTCCGGCTGGCTCCCAAGTTGACCACGCCCAGCAGGAACTCATTAGCATAATAGGCCACACCCAACAGCAGAAACGCATTAGAACTGGCTACATTAGGGGTGTGTGGCCTAACATGCAGAGGAGTTCCTGCTACAAAAAAGCCCTGGGCTTTGACCACAAACAAGGTCAACAGAATAAGAAGCAAAAGGTAACCGTGGCTGGATTACCACACTTCTGGTAACATGGGTGTGTGGCCTAATATGCTAATGAGCTGTGCTGTCATGGCTGTGGCCTAATATGTTAATGGGTTTCTGCTGTTGGGTGTGGCCTATTATGCTAATGAGTTCCTGCTGGGCTTTTTCTACAAAAAAAAGCCCTGCATTCAGTGGAAGTGAGACAGCGCAACGCTGTTTAGGATTGCATTGTTAATGTATTAAGGGACAATTAATTGTGCTATCTTGAGTAAGCACTCCTCCTACATTTTATTTGCTCCTAAGATGAATTTGATAATAGTGGAAAATATAAAAAGTAATCCAATCTGCAGCACAGAAGTAGGGGAAAAATAGGTAGCACTGGTTTATTGCTGACAATTTACCTTTTTTTGGGGGGGGGTGTTTTAAGGCAAGGAAGAAAGAGACAGTGCAATCCTAAACAGAATCATAATATCCTCCTAATCCATCTTTAATGGGAGGGGCTGTGGCTCTGTGGGAGAGCCTTTGCATACCAAGGGTCCAGGTTCAGTCCCTGGCATCTCCAATAAGGATGTCTCCCATCTAAATACTAGCTAGGGCTAACCCTGCTTAACTTCGGAGATCTGGCCAAGTTGGGCTAGCCTGGACTAGCTAGGACAGGGTGGCAATTTACCTACTGATCCTAAATTCCCCTTGAAAATAGCTTCATTACTGTATACCTACTTCTCTGATACTTCGTAGTCAGTTAAAATGTGGACTACAACAAATATCACAGGGCTGCGGTCACACACAGTAAATAATCCACTTTCAATCCACTTTCAGTGCACTTTCCCACTGGATTTTACTGTGTGAAAGTGGATTGAAAGTGGATTATTTAGTGTGCGTGACTGCAGCCCAAGACAGGCTTGTTCTGCTTGCATGCTCAGGCTAAATGGCATGTAATTACTATTTGGAATACTAATGTAATCCAAAATTTCATTTAAGAAAAAAAATATATGGGAAACCGAATAATAATTACTTATTGTGCTTTCTCTCTCTCTCTCTTTTGTCACAGTGCTTATGAAAGTGGGAGAAATAAGCAGATATGTAGGGTTCATTAAATCTGGATATTGCAATGCATTCCGAACAATTCCAGCTCTTGTGAAGTTACCACTGGGGAAAATGGTGAGAAATGACATTTGTCCCCTAGGATATATTATTTTATTTTGAGATTTCTATCCTGCCCTACCCTGCAAGTGGGCTCAGGGTGGCTCACAACATGTCATAAAATCATCTCATTAAACATCAGTACAATTGAAACTTGCATTCATAGAAAATAAGATTAAGTACCAATTTAAAAATACCGAGTGGCAGCTCAGCGGTTCATTTGACTCCATTCTATGCTGAACTCATGCTGGGGGGTGGGGGAGGGGTGGAGGATCACTCTATTAGAGTCCATCAGTCACTCCTGGCACCCATGATGTCAATACTGCCATGGAGCACTTGAAGCAGGGGAAGCCAATGTTATTTGACGTCCACCACCTCAACCAAAGACCTGGCAGAAAAGCTCCATTTTAAAGGCCCTACAGAACTGCAACATGCTGGAAACCCTTCTTGATAGCAGAATTAGAGGAAAAAATCCTAAGCAGGTCTATTCAGGTACAGTTCAGGGCTATTTTTGGGCAGGAACGCACAGGAACGGAGGTTGGCCACGCCCAGCAGGAACTCATTAGCATATTAGGCCACACCCCTGACAGCACACCTCATTAGCACATTAGGCCACACCCCCATGTTACCAGAAGTGTGGTTATCCAGCCACACCCACATTTTTCCTTGTTATTCTGTTTACCTTGTTTGTTGTCAAAACCCAGGGCTTTTTTGGAGCAGGAACTCCTTTGCATGTTAGGCCACACACCCCTAACGTAGCCAATCCTAATGCGTTTCTGCTGTTGGGTGTGGCCTATTATGCTAATGAGTTCCTGCTGTTTAGTGTGGCCTATTATGCTAATGAGTTCCTGCTGTTTAGTGTGGCCTATTATGCTAATGAGTTCCTGCTGGGCTTTTTCTACAAACAAAAGCCCTGGGTACACTTAATGGGTCTTGCTCCCAGGAGGGCGCATAAAGGATTTCCTTGGTACTACTGCATAGTTACTTAAATCTAAATCCATGGACAATGAATGGACTGGACTTAATCAGTGGATTTAGACTGCAGCAAATCTGCATGGGCTTGCACTATTAGACTACAATACTTGCATGACTAATAAAGGATGACTATAAAAACTGAAGAACATCATTTGCAATAATATGTTGCATTATAGATGTGTTGAGCATACCGTTTCTCTCCCTCTCCAACACACGCACACATCATTTAGCATTGCTGTAGCACTTTAAACATGCAGTTGGAATATGCAGATTCCCCAGAAATGTGTTGAACTTCTGCATTAAAGTGTTTATGATCAAAATGTTAATTTGTAAAGCAATTGACAATCACTATCATGCTTGTCCCCATAAGGATCCAACAAGGCAGATTGCTGGTATTCCATTTCTTATATCTGAGGTTGACCTGCTAAAGATTACGTGTGGATTTGTGATGGAGGAAGGCTTTGACAGTGAGTCAATAACAGCAACAGAGGAATCCAGCTGTGATGCTCCTAGCAACACAAGATTTTCGTAGGAGAAGGGCTTTGAATGTACTTTCAGGTCCTTATAATGATTTTTGGAAGTGGTCTTATGAGTTCCTATACATGGAGGAGGAAATCTTCTCCACATGGTGCAGTTCCTTGTAGAGCACAAAAGGATCCTATTTTCCTTCCTCCTCCCCATGGCATTTACATTTGGGTACCACAACAGGAGGAGTGGGTGGCTTCTGGTAGGTCCTGTGAAGGTCCCTCCTCAAACAAACACTGTGCCCGCTCATGGAGGCATTAGGCCCTGTTGAAGCTGCGAATGCAGGGGGGCCTTGAGTTACCTGGGCCCTGTTTGTGGCCCTACAGGGACAAGGAGGGAGCTGGCTGGGGTGGTGTTGAGTACATCAACCAGCAGGTGAGTCAGTTGAAGCCAGTATCCATTCCTCCATGCTTTGCCAAGTTTCTTACAGCTGCTGTGACAAATAAAGTTGTGGCCATTTTCAGTCCTGAAATTTGTCATTGTTCTTGCATTCACCAGGAATGGGGGCTGCCTCACCAGCTTCTCTCCCTTTGGCACTGGGACTGCAAAGAACTGAGCAGAATCAAAGTTTCTGCACTGCATCATCCCTTGATCCTAACACTAAATACACTTTGTTCCAGTCTAAACTAATAAGAGTATTGTGCACGGATGGTTGTATGGGTGCATGTTTTCATGCACACACACAGAGACACACGTATTCCCTGTAAGCTGAGTTAGTGTGAGCTAGTTCACAGTTTTTTAGCCTCCAGCTCACACATTTTTCTCTTAGCTCAGGAAGGAGGGCTCCAGAGCAGACTAATTTATGTAGCAGCCAAATCGCTCACTCACAAATTTAATGCCAGTAGCTCAACAAGTATAATTTTTGCTCACAAGACTCCACAGCTTAGAGGGAGCGTTGTGAACAATTTCTTGAAGTCTGATTATAGTGCATAATTACATTCATACTATAGAACAAGGCAAATAAGTATAGCTTCTGAGCAATATTGCTTTTCAGAAAATGTCACGTAATCAGGAAAATATAATCAAGGCTGTAATCATTTATGAATAGATTATTTCTTGAACAAAGTTAAGCCTTTTCAAAAGCTATATTTTCCTCAGCAACTAGAGAACCAGTTTGGTGTAGTGGTTGGTTAAGTGTGTGGACTCTAATCTGGGAGAACTGGGTTTGATTCCCCACTCCTCCACTTGCAGCTGCTGGATGACCTTGGGCAAGCCATAGTTCTGTCAGAGCAGTCCTTGAAAGAGCAGTTCTTGAAAGAGCTCTCTCAGCCCCATCTACCTCACAGGGTGTCTGCTGTGGGGAGGGAAAGGGAAAGGAGTTTATAAGTCATTCTGGGACTCCAAGTGAAGGGAGGGTATAAATCCAATTGCTTCTTTTTCTTCTACTTGAGATAAAATTAATTTCATAGTGAGTTCAAATAGGGGGTATACTCCTGATAAAGTAAAGCAGTTTGAAATCCCATTGAATTCAATTAAACAGATTTAAGCATGTGTTTAAGTCACATTGAAATGGGACTTGTACGTGCTTAAATATGGCTGGTTAATGCGTGCATTTTGAATGCCATTTCTATGCATAAATTTAAAGTTATATTCTGTCTTTGCTCTACTCTATCAGTTGAAACAACAACAGCAACAAAAATGTATTTGTGTTTCCAAACTAGATTAAGCGGATGAAACAAGTCCTCATTGGTAAATTACATCCAAGACAGTCCTTTGGGGAAGTGAGCATTCTTTTCCAGATGCCATCTACGTATACTCTGAAAGCAGCAACCCCTCTTGAATTAGGGCTTATTGAAGCTTCCAACATCTCTGGTAAATGCTAAGTTCTTTTAATTTGTTATTTTCAGAATATGTCCAAGCCTAGATAGTGAGAAAGACATACTTAAATTCTTTACAAATGGCTTATTTTAAGTGGTCGTCCGATCCTTCACTAAAGCATTAAATTTAATCCACCATCACTAAAGGATTGGTTGCATCTGGAGCCAAACTAATAGACACTGGCTATATGGAAATACAATTACAAATTCTTAAGTTTATTTCTCATGCAAGGTAAGGCCTAGGAATTGGAACCTCTACTGGTCATCTTCCCATTCACCTAGCTGATAGTGACGTCTGCAGGATCATTACAGGTCCTAAATAATTTATGATGAGCTTCCCATGATCATTGTCCAGATGGAGAAGAGTATAACACTTCTTGGATTGCAACCTACAATATGGAAATACAATTACAAATTCTTAAGGGTATTTCTCATGCAAGGTAAGGCCTAGGAACTGGAACCTCCACTGGTCATCTTCCCATTCACCTAGTCTGCAGGATCATTACAGGTCCTTAATAATTTATGATGAGCTTCCCATGTGCATTGTCCAGATGGAAAAAAGTATAACACTTCTTGGATTGCAACCTACATTAAATTCCCTTGAGCTGGAGCCCACTGAATAGTCTGGAACTTCTCATGCTGAAGCAGTCTAAAGGATTATAGACCAGTTGCACTCACTCCGGTTGTGATGAAGTGTTTTGAGAAATTGGTACGTAGTCACATCGTCTCATGTCTTCCATCTACACTGGATAGTCACCAGTTTGCATATAAGGCAAACAGATCCACAGAGGATGCCATCAACACTACTCTGCATACTGCTCTGTCACATCTGGAGCAGCCGGGGAGTTATGTGAGGCTGTTGTTTGTGGATTTCAGTTCTGCCTTTAATACCATCCTCCCAGATAGATTAGTGTCCAAATTGGAGGGCCTTGGACTCTCCAGCTCCATATGTTTCTGGATTTTGAACTTTTTGACAGCCCGCCCCCAGAGGGTTAGAGTAGGGTCCTATATGTCCACAGCCCTTACCCTTAATACCGGTTCTCCACAAGGCTGTGTATTGAGCCCCTTGCTCTATACCCTCTACACACAGGGATTGTAACCCCGCCCCCCCCAGTAACACCATCATCAAGTTTGCTGATGACACCACTGTGGTGGGGCTCATCTCTGGGAATGATGAGTCTGCATATTGGGACAAGGTGGTACGGCTTTGTGTTTGGTGCAGGGAAAATAATTTGAACAAAACAGACATCCAGCCACTGTTTATTGTTGGAGAACGTGTGGAGAGGGTGGCTACTTTTAAGTTTTTGGGAGTGATTATTGAGCAAAACCTGACCTGGAGTGCTAACACCACTGCTCTGGTGAAGAAGGCCCAGCAGAGGCACTTTTTTCTCAGACTTTTAAAGAAAAATAACTTGAGTGAGAAAATTCTGATGTCC
>NW_015172577.1:760876-789174 GCF_001447785.1 Gekko japonicus
TTATTATTGTTATTATTGTTATTATTGTTATTATTGTTATTATTGTTATTATTGTTATTATTGTTATTATTGTTATTATTGTTATTATTGTTATTATTGTTATTATTGTTATTATTGTTATTATTGTTATTATTGTTATTATTGTTATTATTGTTATTATTGTTATTATTGTTATTATTGTTATTATTGTTATTATTGTTATTATTAAAATTAAAGAGGGTGTGAACCTAATATGTCGACTGTGATGGTTAGCCATCAAGAGCTCTATGCAACAGTGAGATATAAATAATTTAGGCCCCTGCCACATGAGGGGGGGGGATACGCGGCCAAAGTGCGGCTTTTGGAAGCCACACCAAAATAGACACGCGGCGGCGGGATCACACAGATCCTGTGAGCCGCCGTGCAGTTGCTCCCCGGCACGATAAGATGCCAGGGAGAAAGCCATGGAGGGAAGCGGGGGGCCACCGGCTGTGCATGCGTGTGCATGCACCATTCGGCTGGGAGCTTCAATTGCTCCAGAAGACGGACGCTTTGGCGATCCGATGGCCACGCTTGCTGCGGCGTCTCTGTTAAGTCCTGCTCGGGAGGTGGGTTTTTTTAACAGCGGATTTTTGGCTGGAAGGGCCGGATCAGGGACGGGTGCTTGCTGCTTCCGAGATGTTGCGGTGAGATCGCGCCCATTTGCTGCACCCCCGATCCATCCCTCTCCCGGCCCAAAACCTTTCATGTGACCGGGGCCTTAGTAAAGATTTTTTAAAGAAAAAACTCACCTGAGACCAAAGGATATAATAACATAGTAATAATGGCTTAGGTCAGAGATAACCATGATTCATTTCAATAACTATTTCCCTGTTCAGGCATATGGGATTCTTCAGCACAAGTAGACATTTTGGCAGTCACTGTTAAGCTGCTCTTTTGCCACATGCTTCATTCAGCCAGTCTGGCTCCCTCTCAACTGAACTGACGGCTGATTTCAACTTTCCTTCTCACCAACATTCTGGCAGCTCCTATTGGTTGCTCTTAGGAAGACGTGGGGCCTGATCTGTCCATTACAATCTCCTTCAAAGAGACCAATAGGTACACCAGCCAACATCGAGGCAAGTGCAGGGCCAGGAAACAAACAATTGTTAAGCCAGGCTGTCTATATTTGTACATCATGCAAAACAATTGTAAAGTTAATGTGGTTAATAAACCAACTTGTGGTTTTATATCCTAAATTGACACATGATTAGTAACTATTAGTAAATTGACACATGATTAGTGCATGCAAAATGCGGCATCCCATTTGCTGACTGGGTCGCTTGTGTGGGCACACATTAATCTGGTGCTGCCCAGATTGCACTGGCTTCTGATTGAGTACTGGATTCATTTCAAGGTGTTGATACTGACCATTAAAACCCTGTGTGGCCAGGGACTGACATATCTGAAGAACTGCCTTTCCCCACATATGCCCCGGAGAACCTTGTGCTCAGCAGATCAACATCTGCTGGTTGTCCCTGGCCTAAAAGACATCCATTTAGCCTCAACCAGGGCCAGGGATTTTTTTGCCCTGGCCTCGACCTGGTGGAACATGCTCCTGTTGGAGATCAGGGCCCTGTGGGACTTATTACAGTTCCACAGGGCCTGTAAAATGGAGCTGCTCTGCCAGGCCTTTGGGTGAGGTGGCAGGCATCCAATTATTCCATCTATTGGCCTCCCCTGCTGAAACCTTCCTGAACCTTCTATCATCAAATGGCCCATCAAGTGAATACCCATAGTCTGGTCGATGGCCTAGCGGCTCCAGTTTTTTGTGGCTACCATATTAAACTGCTGTGCTATCTGCTTTGGTCATAGCTTAGTTTAAATCTGTTTAATTATTTTCTATGGATTATTTTTATGAAGTGTTTTAATTTTTACTGTGAAAAGTTTTAACTTTTGTTAATCATCCACTCTGAGCCCGTTTGCGGGGAGGGTGGAATATAAGCTGAAATTAATAAAAATGAAATAAATAAATAAACTATAACAGGGAGGGGGGAGGATATTAGAAGCCACTGTGGAGGCAGGGCTGGCAGGATCACTAAGGCGTTACTGCTGGGGCAGGCTCCCTCATGGCTTTAAGCACCCTGCAACCACTGCTACACCTGACAGACAACCGCCTGTTAGATGTAGGAAGTGGGGGGACTGTGTTGGAAGCCATCCTACCTCCTCTCCTACACCTAACAGGCAGCTGCCTGTCCAGTGTAGGAGGGGGAGGAGTATTAGAAGCCACTGTGGAGATGGGGATGCACCCGACAGACAACCACATGTTAGGTGTAGGAGGTGTGGGGAGTGTATTGGAAGCCATCCCACCTCCTCTCCTACACCTGACAGGCAGCTGCCTGTCCAGTGTAGGAGGGGGAAGGGGGAGGAGTATTACAAGCCACTGTGGAGGTGGGGCTGCACCTGACAAACAACCTCCTGTTAGGTGTAGGAGGTGTGGGGAGTGTGTTGGAGGCCATTAGAGAGCCTGGGCCAGCAGCTTTGCTTCACCTCACAGGTGCTTGTTGACCACTCCTGATTTCCTCAACTGTCATTAGATGTCTTCAGTCCCCTGTAACTGTTGGGTTTTTTTTTACCTCAGAACTCTGAGCTCTGCAGCTGACCAGTCAGAGATTGGGGGGTGCAGAGAGGCAGCTGCCTAGCAGCCGCATAGGAATCAATAGGGGGAGCACATTTTCCCCCTTTTGACCCACTTAGGGGTCGAATTTCTAAAAACCACCATGGTAGAAGCACTCTACTGGAATTTGGTATCTCTAGGTCCAGCGGTTTGGCCTGAGCGTTGATTTTACGGTGACAGGACTTTCTTTTATATATATAGATGAGCTCTTTTCAGTCTGACTTACTTCTTCAGATATCTATGTGTCTCAATGCTTATGCCTGTTCCTTTAATTTGGGTCAGTCTTTTTAGTGTTGAAAAGAAAAGTGAAAAGAAAAGGAATGGGTTGTTACTGCAGCTCCACAGAGAGGCTATGAATCCTTCAGTCCAGTTGGATAGCACTGTTTAGGGAGTAACAGACTTGCTGTCGGATCCTTAAATAATATGGTATGTCAGGGTTGTGCACATGTTTTTTCCATGTGCAAGATGCCACGTTCCATCCTTGGAATCTCCCAAATCTCCAGTAATTGGACTTGTCAAAAGCCCTTTAAATTCATTCATCTATCTTCTATGGTGATTTATTCTACAAGAGAAAATAAAAATTCTGTGGTCTGCTGTCTTGTCCACCACTCCCAGTTTTCTTACAATTCTTTTCTCATCTATGTCATTTTGTGGGTTCAGACCCAAGATCTTTCCTACCTCTCCTCCGAGGGGAGGTTGCCTGTCTTCCCATTAAGTAGACTATTCAATACTCCCCTTGGGACAGAAAAAGGGTGCTATTTTGAGTAATTCTTATGTGCTTGGCTGCCTTATTCATAGACCTCTCTCCCCTTCCTGTAGAGAGTCCCTTTTCCATTGGGGATGGAACCTGCCAGTAGCAGAATTCCAACATTCCCCTTTGTTTGGGATTATGCCTTGGCTGTTTTTATGAAATGCATGGCAATCAGGGTGGCCCATGTGAGGCTGCTATGTTGTTTTCCCTGCTGTGTTGATGCTTGGTGGTTGATCCTTTCCAGGGCAAAGCATTGCAGCAGGAGATGGTGAGTTCTAATGGCCCCGGAGCTGCCTATCCTGTTGAGGTGCAGCAGGGTGTGAAGCTGGGTGTTAGGGCTTAAATGCAGGGTGGGGCCAGCCAGGGAGGGGTGAGGGATGGTACAAGGGGGTGGGGGATGGGATGACAATGGAGATAAAAGGGAGGCAGGACCTGCAGGTTGAAGAGGAGATGACTGGTGGCCCACTCAGAGCTAGAGAGAGAGAGAGAGATGGGCACCAGTAAGTTGGAAAGGAGGGGTGGTGAAGTAAACTCCCTCCCCACACCATTCCTGAGATCACTGAAAGTCCAAAGGGGGAGCAGCAAGGAAATCTCCCAGAGTGATGGTTACTGGTTGGGGGCCCTCAGGGGAGGAGGGAGGTCATAACAGTTCCTGAATGTATTTCAGCTGGTACTCTCGTAGAGCGATTCCTGTCCTTTATAAAGCAACTCTGAGTGTATGTCAGTATGGGAGGCTAAACAACTGTTAGGAAGGTGGACCTTTATGGTCTCTTCCTCTGAGAGCTTCACACTAGGTATGCCAGGCCCCCAGTACAGGTGGGCATCCCTCAGTTTCCAGTGATCCCTCTGATCCCCCAATTATCCCCCCAAATAGGAAGAAGCCAGAAATAAACATGACGTACCAATGTCACCCAGAAGTGACAGAGGCACATTGGTGACATTGCAGGGGGTTACACTCTGGGTTTTGGGTGAAATTCTATGGCAGAAGCTAATTCTACCATACATGTTTTGCCCACAAACAAGAGCGTAGTCCCCAACATGCCTTCATCACCTCCAGTGACACAGGCACATCACTTTTATTTCCAGATTCTTCCATCCTCACGCCCAGTAAGTTCACCCCCATCCCCCACTGGCTAGTCCAATAAACCCAGCAACCCTACTTCACACCCATCTACTTCAGTCAGTGAGCTTGCTAGTCTCTCAATGTGGAACTGCACAGAAACCACAATGATGAAAACAGGGTTGCACTTACCTGTAACCATTGTTCATTGAGTGGTCTTTTGCATACATCCCTCCCTCCTGCTGTGAACTCTCTAGATGGGTAGCTATGTTAGTCTGTCTGTAGCAGTAGAAAAGAGTAAGAGTCCAGTAGCACCTTAAAGACTAACAAATTTTGTGGTAGGGTATGAGATTTCGTGAGTCACTGCTCACTTCTTCAGATACAGCTAGAATGTGAGTATTCCCTTTAAATTCCTTTGTAAAATAGTTTGATCCATAACCCAAGTCGTGCTTCATTCAAGGGGTGAGCGGGCAATGTGCTTATTTCCATTGAAATTCCTTTGTAAGTTAACTATGTATGATAACTGCTACTTTTAGGTCAGCAACTGAATGTCCTGAAAGGTTAAGATGTTCCCCCACTGTTTTTTTGAATGTTGTGGTTTCTGTTGTCAGACTTATGTCCATTAATTCTTTGTTGAAGGAATTGGCTTGTTTGTCCAAAGTAAAGAGTGGAAGGGCATTGCTGACACATGAGGGCATAAATCACATTAGAGGATGAGCAGGAGTAGGAACCTGTATATATGTGTGTATTTTTCTGTGTGTGTGTATGCAAAGAGAGAGAGAAAGATGGAGAGAGAGAGTAGTGTCAGTGGCTGCACCAGAAAAAAAAATTCTGGGGAGGTTCAGAAGGTGCAAAGTATATTTATGAGTGGGCAAACTTAACAAAGATACAGAGATTTCAGAAAGAAAAATAAAGTATACTTCATGGCAAAACTGAAATGCTAAATATGTTTTCTCTTAAATAAATCGTGTTGTTAGGCAATACTCATTTTTATATAGTATGTAATAATCAAATTCAAATTACAGTAAGGAAAAGGGCTTTTAAACAAGTTTTATTACATAAACGTTTCCATGGTAAACACATTAAACAGACAGAAAATTCTCTAGAAAATAGCTACTTTTTTGAAGCAATGCAGGCAGAACTCTCTAACTGTAAAGAAAGTAAAAGCAAACGAAGGCCCCGGTCAAACGGGAGGTTTTGGGACGGAAGAGGGATGGATTGGGGGTGCAGCAAACGGGCGCGAGCACACCGCAACATCTGGGAAGCCGGGGAGCAACTGCACGGCGGCTCACGGGATCCATCTGATCCCGCCGCCGAGTGCTTCTTTTGGTGCGGCTTTACAAAGCCGCACTTTGGCCGCATCAATTTCCCCCCGTATACTCCTTAGGGGGCCCTCAGTGCGGAGGTGCGATTCCTCATTTATGCACAAAGGAAATAAACAGCAAAAAAAAAAAGACACACCCACAGTCGCGTCTGATCTCACAGTGACGGGCTGCACCCGCAGCTACAAAAGGTGGTGTGATCTTGCAACTGCATGTCAAATTCCTCCAGAGGGAATAGCCTTGCTTCCCCTCCGCTTCAACTGGCATTTGTGACCGCAACCCAAGACATCTGGTCCCTGTACACAAAAGAAACCCAATGCAGGGGTTTTTTTTTAACCTTGTGTATTCTGTGTATCATGGAGACAATCAAAGCAAGGTCAGCATTTTCTATTACACCGTATTCCAACCAGGAGTAGAGTTTGTACCATACTGGATTGAAATGTATCCATGATTTTGTTGCCAGGAAACTTTTTAGCACTGGCTGAATTGGACTTCTATCTTTAGACTCTGCAATGTCTTTAGGACAAGGTAGTTCCTTTACAAAGGAAGGCACTAAATCAACCACTGAGGCAACATCTTCTGAAATATCTAATTCACAAATTTCAGATTCACTACTGCTGGATAATTCCTCCTCCCTGTCAATTTCAGATTTATTTACTTTTTGTGTTTACATGACATCAGGCCTTTTCCTCACTTTGGGTGCAGTCACACGTGTGAGATAATCCGGGGGGAAAGCGAGGGTCTTTACTCTGGGATGAAATGAAGTGCGGTAGCGCAATCAGACCCCCCAAGGCTCCATGCTCAGGCCATCAGCCACTGATCACACATAGATGGTGAAGCATGACAAGGGAGGGGGGAAGAAATGCATGCGCAGTGGCGAGTTTGTGCACATACTACGGAGGCTTAACAAAAACATCCGGAGTCATGGCGGGATGCAGACGGGCGCCGGCTGCCATGGGATACCAGCGCTTCCATGATCAGATGCCCACCTGCGCCCCGCAGTTTTTGGATAATACTGCACTTTCCCCGGTGGCTTTTTACCATGCTTCCTCTGCACCGTGAAACGGCCCACCGACGACTCCAGGATGCTGGGCAGATGTTTCCATCTGATCATGCCCTTTTACTCCGTGCGGAAATCGTGCCTATGCCGCCGCTAATTGTATGTATGATCACACCCTTTTGCTGGTTTTATGAAATAGTATCTAAAGATTCACAAAATGAAGGTCCAGAAGATGAAGCTGGGCACTTTTTATTGCAATCTATTGCCTTTGTAATATAAAATAAAAAGAATAAGAGGTGTGATTGCAGTGGGATTGAGTGATGAGTAAACATTCGTAAGTTTTCTCTGCATGTATTTCCCCCTTTCCTGCCCTAATGCTCTGAGCAGGTATCCTTGATATGTTTTTAAGGAAGGAGCCAAGAAAATCAGGGAAGTCATTATAAATTATGCTGATATGCAGGTACACCTGCTTGTCACTGAGTCAGTCAAGTAAATGGAAAAAAAATGCTATAAGATAGATCTCCCACAACCATCTGTTGCCTGCCCATTGGATTTTGATACAACGTTAAAATACATTGAGACAATATATGCAACAGGTAGGATAGTCAATAGGCAGGGCTCTAGTCGGGGGGGAGCTCTCAGGTACAGAGCTCCGGAAGAGAACCTCTAGGGGGCGGGGCGGTCACGTGGTGAAGCCCCGCCCCCTTCTTTACCCTGCCCTCTGCTTCGATCCTCATTCCGTTTGGGAATGAGGATGAAGCAGGAGGGTAAGTAGCCGGGCCTTCTGACACACTTCCGGTGATGTCAGGGGGTGTGGCCTTCTGTCACTTCCGGTGATGTCAGGGGGCGTGGCATATGCAAATAAGTTATGCTAATGAGTTATGCTAATGAGCTCCGGCAGCTCTTTTTCTACAACAAGACCCCTGTCAATAGCTAATATCATTATTGATAAAGCAACTATTACAGGAACTGACTTCCAACAATCCAGTCTTAAGATTTCCTTAGATCATCTACATCTAGTTTTAGCATGCTCTATATTTCTTGTTAGTTTTACATTTATTGGGAGGGGGGGATCACCCAAAAGTAAGTAACAGGTGATATTGGAATGTGCATGAAAAAGAAAAATGTTGTATATAATCCACCAAATATGAGGTTTAGAGATTCAGACCTGATGCAGGTCAGTCCAGAGAGAATAAAGAACATTTCAGTGAATTTGGTCTAAAAACCAAAAAAACCCCAAAAACTCCAAACCCAGAACTTTTTAATTAAACCACACCAAAAATGTAAAGGGGAAGGCATCAGTTCTAATGTGTGCTTATTATACTAAAAGACCAGAGCAAAGAAAAAAATACATAGCGTATTCCTAAGGAAACCCAAACAGAATCAAATAGCAGAGAGAAACAAAATGCCAGCTCTCTGTGAAATCTAAAACTGACTCTAAAGCCAGACCAGTTACCCTGCTTTTGTTCCACTTTGGATAACATGGGATCCTTTGAATAGAGATCGTCACAAACTGCATTTTGCAGTTCAGTTCATGGTTCATGGCTGAACCATGAACCGAAACATGAACAGATACACCAGTTCATGAACCTAACCATTTGTGAGCCATTTAAAATACTGCTTTCTGCTCCTCACCAAAAGCTACAGGGAACAGAAAACAGGAGGTCAAATGGCTCTGAGTGATTTCACCCTCTGCTTTCTGCTGCTTTTGGTGGGAAGCAGAAAGCAGGAGGTGAAATACCTTAAACCCCTGCTTTCGGTTCTCTGCTGCTTCTCATGAGGAGCAGAAACAGAGGTTTAAATGGCTCAGAGCCCTTTAACACCCTGCTTTCCGCTCTTTGTGGACTGCCATGAACTGTATCGGAATTTGTGAAAGTCCGTGGCAGCTCTTCAGTGTCCTGGTTCACCGGCCCCGGGACGATCTATCCCACCCCCGGAGGCATACCCGCACCCCGACTCACCCCAGGAGTGGCGGACAAGCTGGGGAGAATCAACAGCACAGCCCCCACAAAGGACGCGGCACGACGGGGCGACTCCCGGGGGCCTAGACGAGAAGTACACCACCGGCAGGGCGAGGCCTGCCCAGCAAACCCCGTGGCGCCCCTCCCTTGAGAGGCACGACTCAGGCCCCACTGGGCGAAAACAGAAGCCGGCCGTGGCGCCGGCAGCGCGGCCCCGGGCCAAGAAGACCACCACCAGCCCACTGCTGACCACACCCCAGATGCCTGAGGAGCATCCTGGCATATAAACAGGGGTGGGGTGGATGGGGGAGGAGGGAGACAGGGAAGATGGGCGGCGCTGGCAGGAGAGCATGGGGAATAAAAAGAGGGGCTCTTTGAGAGGACTGGGGAGGAAGAACGTGAGAAGGAGACACTACGCACGATGGCTAGAGAGAGAGCAAAGGGGCGAGTGATCTCCAGCCCACGGGTCAGAGGGACCTGAGGGGTGCTGCTAACCCCGTTCCCTGCCATTCTGAGGTCCTATCACAGCTCCCTTTTGTGAACCCACCCCAACTGCCAGCGCAACCCAGCCAGACGCCACGGCCACCAGTTGAACCCCCCCCCCCCAAAACCCCCGGGGGGGCCCCCCCCATTCAGTTAGTAGTTAGTGAACATTGCTTCTCAAAACACAAACTGGCCAAAATTTGTGGCAAACTTTAGTTTGTCAGCTTGTTCGCACTCTACCTTTGAACATCAAAAGACTGGTACTTGGAAGAAAGGTGGGAAAACTGTGAAACTGAAAGTTTATTGCTTGAGGAGGAACCTTGAGGGCAGATTTACATCAGAGGTCAAGGGACACAGGTTTACATGGCTGCTTAGAAGTCAAATGGTCAGTCCGAATGTGGGATAAGATCTTTCAGAATTTGGAATGTCCTTCTGACAATGTGACCATTGTAATAACGCAATTAAAAGAAAACCCAGAAAGGGATAATCGACAACGGACTAGACAGAGCTACTTAAACAGGACTTACAAACTAGGTCAGAGGAAACTGGTGATAAAATGGTTAAACCAGGATTGCAAAAGGGACAAGTTAAGAAAGTTGGCTTGCTTAATGAATACAGCAAGACAGAAGGGAAGAAGAAAAGGAAAAATAAAACAAAAAAAAGGGCAAGGAAGAAGAAAGGATGTCATTTAAAAAAACTTTTGAATGGGGATACAAAAAACCAGAAAAGGACAAGGAATACAAAGACCAACGGCATATAAATGAAAATGCCAAAAATCAATGTAGAAAAGAAATGCAATATAATACCAACATAGAAACAACAAGATCATTTTAGCATATCGGCATTTTTGGGACGTTTACAACTCGTTTTATGATATAACTGAATGGATAGACAGAGGACATAGATATATATGTGCAAAATGAATATGATTTAGTTTGGTCTGTAGTTTGATAAGCACAATTAGGTTTTTGTAGTTAATATATATGTGGGTGATAGAACGTTAAGAGTTCAAACTGGAGAAGCTTTTTGAGGTCCTGAACCAGGTTCTAAATAGTCCACTGAAATTAAGGACTCCAACAGGGCGGACGTTTATAATGTATATACTTTATTTAGAATTAAGTGGTCAGGAAGCAAATACAGATTTATGGACTAACTTAATGTGAGATCAATGTCAAAAGATGTAATTGATTTAGGTGGCGTAGATGTGGAACTGTAAAATAGATTGGGGTGGGTTTTATGTTTGGTGTAAGTTGGTGTTTTTTATTTCTGTCAAAATTTAATAAAAAATTATTTTTTTTAAAAAAAAGAAGTCAAATGGTCAGTGATTGCAGCATATCATATCAACACACTGCAGGAGGGATAAGCTTTGCCCTCTTGCCTGATGGGACTTAATTGTCTTTGTCCTGTTGACACAAGCAAAGCAACAACTTCTAGGCTGGCTGATACCAAGTGTTGGCAGAGTTCAGGAAATAATCCAATCCACACTTTGGAGTTTGCTTTCAGTGAATTCACTGCAACAGGATTTTGCAAAAAGACAATAATTGACTGCAGGCCATTAATACAACAGAGTGGTCTTCAGAGCACAAGTACTAACACATACTCACACAATGCAGAGAGAGAAACAACAAGAGGTAGGCTGAACTACAGGAGAAAACATAAGAAACCCTAGAGAATGCCCCATAGCTCCCCCTAGGGTGCAGGTGGACTAAATCACTCTTTCAGCCATATTTACAGTTACTAGACCCTTAGCAGGCTCTTGCTTCTCCAACACCAAGGAGGGTAAAGAAAAATCAACACTGGCTCAAATCTACCCCCACCCTTAGCAAGTCTCCTTTGCCACTGGCCTCCTGGCATCTTGAATGTATGTCCATAGTACCTGCAAAAAGCCACTGTTGGTGTAAGAGCTTCAGGTGAACCAACAAAACTGTGCATCAGTAACATGTGGATGCTCTTATACATGTGAAACTTGCCCTTCCTTCAGCTAATTAAATATATCCAGAAATTGGGGTGTGTGTGTGTGTGACTAGGGTGGCAAATTCCTTGTTTGGGGTGGTGCTGGTCACCTCTGCCCCCCTCTGGCACCACCCCTGAGTAGTTCCCCTCCTCCTGATCATGTTATGGTTTTGGCGGAAAAGCACCAGAGGGAGGAGGGACACTCCTAGTCTGCTAGAAAGCGTTGGGGATCTTTCCCATGGCTGGCCTGCGCATTCATAGCCCCAATGTGTGCCTGCACAGATGACCATTCAATGAACAACAGTTACAGATAAGCATAACCCTGTTTTCCTTTGTTCTTTTGAATGAATTCAATTTTTTTTTAAAAAAAAACATCAATATGCAATTTACAGCATGTGTGGTATAATAATGTCTTTTTGGCTAGAGTGTACACTGAGTGCATTGAGTACTCTGCCTGTATCAGCTCCCCAATCCACACCTAGAAGAAAAAAACAAGCAAAACCCCCCCTTGAACTGCCACACAAAAGTTATGAACATGCATCTACTACATCCAGCTGGGCCTCTGTCTTTCTTTAAAAAAAAAAATCAACAGTAACCTGTGAGACAGCCTTGAGCTAGGACCAAAAGAATATTAGAAGAGGCAGTGCTGGCAGTGATGTTCTTTCAGGTACTTATTCCATAAAGCTCTTAACCAGATGTGCCTTGGGCCTTACAATAATAACATTTTATAACTTTTGAGTTGTTAACCTCCAATGCCCTGGCTAAAATCCAGTACAGATGATTACATTCTTCCTCTCTAAATAGATGGAATTGGAAGGGCTTTTCCTCCAGTATTTTTCTTAAACTATTGTTATAAACTGCTTCAGTCCCCAAGCTGCAGTCAGTGTGGGTGAAGCTATGTTGGTAACTCCTTCACTACTCCTGCGAGGCAACGCACAACGACTACTTTCTGTACCCTACCAGAATACATGAAAACCTCTGTTCAAAGTGGAAAGCAGACTCATGTTGCAATGTAAATAACCCTTATTAGTTATTTTTTTTCACACTTAATCCTTTATCAAAATCCTCTGACTTTGAAAAAATAGATGCTGGGAAGACTAGTAGTATTTTGCAGAAGCAAGAACTGCCTCCAGAGATGCTGTGCTCTCAGTATTTATTTAAGAAATGTCAAACAAAAAGGATCTTTAAAAGATTGTTATTTAAATGCTGCCAAGGTTGAATCGAGTTTGCTTAAGATTTCAGAAAAGCTTTTGATATCTCCTTACCTTTACCTGAAGCAAGTGCCCCTTTTGATTTTCTGTTTCTCTCCATTGAAGTCTAATGGCATGGTGTGCACTAATGTAACTTAAAAGAAAAGGCAGAGTAAAAAGAGACCAAAGGTTATACACCCTCTGTTCCTGTTGCCAAACAAGATCTTAAAAAAAAAAAAAGTGCTCAGATTTCTTTTCAGCCATGGAAGATCTGGGAGGAAAGCCACACATTTCAAAAGTATAAAAGGAGCTTTATGGTTTTGATGGGGGTAATTTTATTCAGATAAAGAAGTGCAAATTAAGGACTATTACTAGGCATAGTAGAGGATGTGATTCCTGTACCTATCTTAGGTGTGCAGAATTTCAGATGTTGTTTTTCTTATCCCTGCAGCATTGTAATACCAATTGATGTTATGAGATCCCTGCCATGAAACATTCACCCTCTGCCACAGTTTAACTGCACTAATTGGAGGGTGACAGTTAAAGTGGTTTAATTGGCTTGGATTAAGCCATTGTACATGTGCACACTCTTTACACATGATGATTTCGTACATCATTACAGGAATTCTCTATTAATAATAACACTGGTAATAGTAATCAAGATGGTGGTGGTGGTGGTGATGTTTAGGCTTCCTTTTCATTTCTCTGCTCACAGCAGAGGTGAAATTTGAACTAGGAAGATACCAATTTATAGTGCAATCTTCTAGCCAAAATATTACACTAGCACAGCATAGCTGCTTTCTCCTGCCAGCTACTCAGCCATAGACGCCATCAGTTTGTTCTCAGCTTGGAGTACAATCTTCAGCAGCTAGTAATGGTGAGCACTATAGTTTCTGGAAGGTAAGTACTACGCACTTGAATTCTTTTCTGACTTGGATATACCATCCAAGTCAGAGAAAAATTCCATCTCTCCTCACTTCTTTTCCACCCCCATGCTCTCCCTCCTCTAATTTATTTGCTGTTGCTATAGTCATGCAGTGATGGTGGCTGGTGTGTTGCCCTGCCAGGCTGGCTAGCCAGTCAGGAATAGGAAAGATTCCGTTTCACTCATCCTCCCCCAAGTGCCCCACGGCATTCACTGTCCATGGTACCAAGTATACTTTGGAAAATGTAGTTCCCAGGCATGGTGGTGGTGGTAGAAAGTGCCATCAAGTCATAGCTGATTTACTGAGACCCCATAGGATTTTCAAGGTAAGAGACAAACAGAGGTGGTTTGCCATTGCCTGCCTCTGCATAGCAACCCTGGATTTCCTTGGTGGTCTGCCATCCAAGGACTAAACAAAGCTTGACCCTGCTTAGCCTCAGAGATCTGATGAGATTGGGCTGGCCTGGGCTATCCAGGGCAGGGCAGTTCCTAGGCACTTGACTTAAATTGTTTTAGAAATTGCATTTCCCAGAATGCACTCAGTGCCTCAGGTACTGTGTACCTCAGCAGAGAGACAAGAAGGAAAAAAGAGGGAAGGAGACAGAAAATACTCCTTCCTCTTTGCTGGCAGCTCAGCTAGCTCAGCGGCCACCATTCTGCTGCCTCTGCATGGTTCCGCAGCATCAGAAGCAGGTAAACTGGGATGGAGTTTAGGGCGTGCAGATCTGCTGATTTCACCATGTTCAAAGGGTTTAGAATTAGGATTAAAATAATTTTCATTGTCAGCAAATAGCTAGTTGTTTGTTTGTTTTTAAGCCTGATTCCAAGACATGCCAGAAGAACTCACTGATCTGTACTCCAGTGACAGAAGACACTGTGTACTGCTGGTAGGAAAAGATGCAGAGATGAGAACTAGTGCAGATCTGCTAATACTCAGTTCAAGTATAAAATGTCTACTGAGAAGCGATATTACGAAATCTAAGTAGAGAAAGTACATTTTAAGGCAGTAAAAAGAGCTGGTGACATGCAGGGCCTACTTATCTCAGGAAACACTGGAGGACCAACCATTGTAGATGCAGCAGCACTGTTGCAATACATGTCAAAGGACCTATTCTTAGTAGGAGATGGGATGTGCTGCCTGAAGCTTTCCAATGAAGTCCAAACTCACCTCCCAGTAACATTCTTTCAGCGCATTTGGTTTCACCATTCCATTGACTACCCAGCAGAGCAGGTGATTTTGAAGAACTGTCTTTCCTGCGGCCAGGTGTAGACACATTCTGAAATTCAAAAATTACGATACTGCTTGCTTTTTCATACAGATCTAATCAAATAATCATGCATGGAATTCTGTGCTGAGTTTTGCTGCTGTAGTAAAATAACATCCTTAGGTCCTGCCCTGGTGTCTGATGGAATAATGGTCTAAGTCTGTGCCAGTACTGTAGGGCTCAGCTGAGTGATATTATCTTGTTCTAGAGAGCAATCACTGGCCTTGCAGACCCCAATTCTGAATCTGGCAACTTTACTGCCTGTCTTTTGCCCTATCTTTTCTTTCTCCTGCTTCTCTGAGTCCCCTCAAGGACTTGTCTAATTCCACATGGACACAAAGTTACTTGTGTACTTACTTGGCCAATGTGTCTTCTATATCACACAGTGAGACATATTGATTTTTTTTTTTACAGTGACTGTAGTCCTTTCTGGAGAATTGGTTTCAGAAAGATGAGCTGGAGGACTTTTTCACTAGTATGCAGATGACACTCAACTCTCTCTCCTTTCCATCTAAGGCCAGGGAAGTGGCGAATTTGTTAATCTAGTGTCTTGAGGTGGTGAAAGACTGAATTTGGGTCAACAACCTAAAATTAATCCAGATCAAACAGAAATGTGTATGTTCAGTATATTATTTGTAATGATTCCATGGCACCTGTTATCAAAACAAAGCAGCCAGCCAGCATCCCGCCCCCTTCGCTCATTGCCCTCTGCCACTCTGAGTGATGCTGAAGGGAATTTATTTTTTTTAAAAACCTCACACCACCAGCTGAGGCATAATGTCCCTTCTGCATACACACACACACACGCACACACGCACGCACGCACACACACACACACACACACACACATATACATACATGCAAACAGTAGCTCTAGGAATTGCTGCAAACTCTACAGTGATACCTGAGTTACCTTGTCACTTCCTTTTTTTTTTACTGGCATGACATAATACCAAGTCAGCATTGTGCCCCTCCCATATTCCTGCCCAAAGCCCTCTCACTGGTTGCCAAGCTCCATCAGGCATTGCCTGGCAACCCGAGAACTAATGTAACAAGTGAAAAATGAAACTAAAGTAAAGGCTTTTTCCTTAAGGGGCTGTGTTAAAATAACTATACAATACAATAACTAAACATCACCAGATTCACAGCTCCCCATAATACGATGACAACATTGATGCAGGAATAAGTTTACAATTTGAAAGAGCAGTCTCATAGACTGGATACTCCTAGATTTTTCTCTATCCCTGGAAAAACACATGGCAGAGGTAACAAGAAGCACTTTTGCTAGATTTGCCAGTTTAGACTGATTTCCAGCTGTGGCCATTTGTCATTCTAAGACCTTAGTTTTGAAGGGCTTTCTGTCTCTTCCAGTCTCTCCTTGGGTGCCGTTTCTTGAATTTTGGCTGAAGTTTCATTGGATTGAAATCCTGGAAGTACAGAGCTGTTGGCACTCTGCTTATCCCTACTTTTTCTTATAAGAAGAAATAAAAATTCATCAAACCAGGAGCAAAATCTTGCTCTTGTTCTTTGATCTGTGTTACTTTAAAAATATGTAGCATGTAGTAAATGTTTCCATTAAATAAATGTTAAGGCAGGATGGTAGTTACTTGATGGATGCCTGTGATGATGGAGTGGTAGTATGTATATATCTTGGATATAACATCATTTTATGAGAGACAAACTGGACCTGACCCAAGTGTGTAGTCACTCAGCAGCAAAGGCTGTGCACATGTTGACTTTTGGGAAAAACAGCACTCATGCCAACCAGTTGTTTAGTGAGAGGAGCACAGACGTGGGATTAATGCAGTCTCACCCATCTCCTCCCTCTGACAGCTGATTGGCACCATTGGACAGTTATCTAAAATGGCAATGTACACACAACCTCAACAGCTGCATCAAGGAAGGAGCCATATGCTCAGCACCTGTGGTTTCTCATTCAGCTAGAGATGCCCATCCACTTTCATGAATGCTCCCTGCCCAGTACTGGGTGACTATGTTAATATTAGATACAACTTCACCACAAAACTCACTTTCATTTGATTAGGCTACTTCATCTCCTATGATGGGGATATCATGCATGCTCAAAGATAGGGAGAAAGTTTTATGAAGGAACCCATAAAACATGCTAAGTGAAATATAGGACTCTCATAAAGCTGAAGGCAGCAGGAAAAGAGGAAGACCCAACATGAGATGGATTGGCTCAATCAAGGAAGCCACAGCCCACAGTTTGCAAGGCTGTTAACAATAGGATGTTTTGGAGGTCATTAATGCATAAGGTCTCCATAAGTTGCAAGTAACTTGATGGCACTTAACACACAAACACAAATGAAACCAAAGTGCAATTTAATTTCTTGCAACTCCAGTTGGGGAATAGAAATGAATGCAAGGGGATGGGAGAAGCAATGGACAGGTAGGAATAGAAGACAAAAGTAAATTGTCAAGGGGGGAGTGGGAAAGAATGTGTGGATAATGAGGATATTTTTGTGGGAGTTGCCTTTGCAGTCCAGTGAATGGCAATCCACTTAGCTTAGCATTTTTGTTCTTTTTATATCCTGGATCTTCACTGTATTTACTGCTCACAATTTAGTTTCTTTTCAAGGATGAACAGATGTGCTCACTATATTTTTAGATTTTTTTAAAAATCCCCAGAAATAAAGATGAATGCACAGGATATAGATACAAAGGTTTTTTTAAAATGTGAAAGCATTCTGCTTTTCCTAAACTCTAATATCCTCTGGACTTCTTTGGGTGATTCTGTTATGCTTCATATCACGAGAGACGTTTAGATCCAGTACAAATTTGGCTTTCAGTGTGCATGTCTCAGTGCTGTTTTTTAATGCTGAATGACAAATGCTACCTTCCAGAGCTGGCAGCAGTTCATATAGACTTGGAATTCAGTTCAACATAAATTTATAAGATGGCGGCAGCGGCGAGTGAGCTTAGTGCTAGCGCAGTGAAAGTGGACTGATAATAATTGCTATAACAGCTGGAAAGTTAGAGAGGAGTGGATGGCAAAGAGATGAAGGAGACGAATAGCCGAAAAACCTACCATCACTGATTAGGCACACTTGCAGATGAGGAGAAAACATCGAACGGCCTAGCCTGTGAGGAACTGATGTTTGGGTCCTCGGGCCGGCGCTGGTTCCCTGCTGGGGATGGAGACGTGGATGGTGGTTTTACAAACTGTGTACAGCTGGAGTGCCCACCATTTTGGGGCGACCACCAGGAACGGGACTGGCTTGTTTTGGCTCGGCTGGTGTGCCTGTGCTTGAGCGGCTGACCTTGAAGAGATGCCGGATGATTGCAGAGCTCGTTGGGGGGGCCACTTGTAGGGGTCCCTCCCACCCCCTGTCCGGGCAGAGCGTTGTCGGGCGCGGTACAGCCAGGCGAGCACTGGGACTGGGCCATTGGCTGTGGTGCGTGCCTTGGATCGAGCTGGCTGGTGCGTCGTCGTGTTCGGGGTCAGGGCTACAGAAATCATGGGACGCTCCTGGCCATCGGCAGAATACAGCAGGCATCAAGAAGGGGCTGGATCAACGAAGAGGGGAGCCGTGGAGCTGCCCGACAGGCCGAGGAGATGAGGAAGAGCCGGAGGCACTACTGGGTGACGAGGCAGGGCCCAGTGCATGGGATAGTCCACTAATCCCTCAGGAGCAGGCAGGAGTGAAATCGAACTGTTACTACCATCCATAAATAATTAATCGTGGTGATTGTTTAAAATAATAGAGACTCGGGATTAATTAGGGGAAGCGACTGACTTAGATTTAGTTAAAACTGGGGGTAGTCTATTGTTAATTAGTCAATCAGATTATGGTATTGATGAATTACTTGGGGCCCTATTTAATGAGATTGTTGTATTAATGACCTATGCTAATTATCAAATTAAATCAATTGGAATTGATTAATAAGAGGGTATAGCTTTTAGGAAATTCACCATTAACTCCTTAGCCTTTATGTACTTTACTGGCTAGATAGGGACTAACAGGAATAGAGAAAAGAAATAAAAAATGTAATTAATGGCTATAAATTAAGTATAAGGTTGTATGGATTTAGTGTTAGTGAACAATGTGGTTGATGGCTAGTTGTAATTGATTTACCACACCACTTTTACTTATATTTATTGTAGTTATGTAAAGTTATTTTATGGACTGATGTTTTATCTATGTTGATTTTATTAATGCTGTGAGCCGGCCTGAGCCGCTTCAATGGAAGGGCGGGACAAATAAATAAATAAATAAATAAAATAAATCAGTACTGCTACAAACCTATGCATTCCTACCTATAAGTAAGCTCCATGGAACTCAGTGCTATTTACTTTAGAATAGGCATGCACAGGGTAAGGTTGCAAAAATCAAAACATCCAAGAGTAGATTTCCCCCCCATTTATTGTTGTCACTAGATGCCAGTGGTTCTTGGGTGTAAAGTGCCATTAAACTGAAGCTGATATATGGGTAATCTCATGGGTATTTTGGCTAGAGACAAAAATAGGTGGTTTGCCATTGCTTGCATAGTGACCTTATACTTCCTAGGTGCTCTCTCATGCAAGTCAAGTCATGTGAAGTCATGTCATGTCAGACTAACCCTATCTCTTTTTCCCAGAAACTTACTGCCTTGCTGGATCAGGGGAATGTTGTGGACATAGTTTATCTTGATTTCAGTAAGGCTTTTGATAAGGTTCTACATAATATTCTTGTTGAAAATTGGTAAAATCTGGCTTGGATCCTATTACTGTTAGGTGGATCTGTAACTGGTTGACAGATCACACCCAAAGAGTGCTTGTTAATGATTCCTCATCCTCTTGGAGAGGAGTGACAAATGGAGTGCCTCAAGGATCTGTCCTGAGACCTGTTTTGTTCAACATCTTTATTAATTATTTGGATGAAGGGATAGAGGAAATGCTTATTACATTTACAAATGTTACTAAATTGGGAGAGGTAGCAAATACAGTAGAAGACAGAGCAAGGATACAGGATGATCTTGACAAGCTGGAAAACTGGGCTAAAACAAATAAAAGGGAACAAATAAAAGGAAAAATCAAATGCATAATTATAGGTTGGGAGAGACTTGTCTTGCAGTAGTATGTGCGAAAAGGATCTAGGAGTCTTAGTAGACCATACACTGAACATGACTCAGCAGTGTGATGCGGTAGCTAAAAAGGCAAATATGATTTTGGGCTGTATCAACAGAAGTATAGTGTCCCGATCACGCTAAGTGATGATATCGCTTTACTCTGCTCTGGCTAGACCTCACCTAGAGAAGGATATAGACAAGCTCAAACATGTCCAGAGGAGGGCAACGAAGATGGTGAGGGGGTCTGGAGATCAAGTGTTATGAGGAAAGGTTGAAGTAGCTGGGTATGTTTAGCCTGGGGAGGAGACGACTGAGAGGTGATATGGTAACCATCCTCAAGTACTTGAAGGGGTATCATATAGAGGATGGTACAGAGTTGTTTTCTGTTGCCCTAGGAGGTCAGACCAGAACCAACGGGTTGAAATTAAATCAGAAGAGTTTTCGGTTATTAGGAAAAACTTCCTGACACTTAGAGAAGTTCCTCAGTGGAACAGGATTCCTCAGGAGGTGGTGAGCACTCCTTCTTTTGTCAAGGTCTGGGGTGCAGGCAGAGGGAAGTCCAAGTTCAGTCCGGGGTCTTGAGCCAAAAGGAGTGGAGCAGGAACCAAGAGTGAAAGTCCAAAGCACAAACCAGGAGCAAGGTCGTTCAAGCCAGAGTCAGAAGCCGGAGAAGAGGAGCAGGAGTGAGGTCTGGAACCAGGAGGGGGAGTAAACACAAGGCATCGCAGAGGTGATGAGTTTGCTTCCACAAAGGAGACAGTTTAGAGCCTGAAGCTAAATAGCCCTCTGCTGCTGTTTCCAATAGTGCAGTGGCACCAGCAGCCAAGTGTCTGTCAAAACTCAGGACTAACAGACCGTCTGCTCTGCAAACGAGCTGCACATCGCCTCCTTGCTAAATCCTGCTGGAGTCAATCTCATAAGCAAACAACTCTCAGGGGCGAGTCGGGAGGGCTTTCCATCTGTGGCTGCTCCTTGTCTGCTGTTTCTGAGCCAGATGCCAGTGTGGGAGGTGATGGCAAATTGCCGATCTCTGAAGCTTCAGAGGGGCCAGCTGTGGGTTCTGCTGGAGCTGGCAATGACCCTTCCTCAGCACTCATGACATCTTTGGAGTTTTTCAAACAGAGGCTAGATGGCCATCTGATAGCCATGCGGATTCTGTGAACTTAGGCAGATCATAAGAGGGAGGGCAGGAAGGGTTGCCTCAGTGCTTAGTTCTTGTGGCCCTTTCTTACACACCCAGGGAAATGCTGATTGCCACTTTGGGGTCAGGAAGCAATTTTTCTTCAGGCCAGTTTGGCTGGAGATCCTGGAGGTTTTTTGTCATCTTCTGGGCATGGAACAGCAGTCACTGGGGGTGTGGAAGGGGAGGAATTAGTGAATTTCCTGCCTTGTGCAGGGTGTTGGACTAGATGACCCTGGAGGTACCTTCTGTCCAGGGCCAACCGTGCTTATCCTCTGAGAGCTGATAAGATCAGGCTAGCCTGGGCCATCCAGCTCAGGCCAAGCAGTTCTCCTCACTAATGAAATACTGAAAACCCCTGTGGAGACTGAAAATCCCAGTTTTCTCTTTGATTACCCTTGCTTAGGGATGAGCACAAACCAGGAAAATGCAGTTTGTTTCAGTTCATGGTATGTGCAGTTCATGTGCATGTGCAGTTCATGAGCCACAAACCCTCATGAACTTTAAGGCACCAAAGGAACTGGTTTGGTTCATGAGGTTCTTGATGCAGTAGAACATCCCCATGTGTGTTAGAGTTATCAAACTTGCAGGAGATCTCCAGATGGCTCTCCTCTACCTGTCCTCCAAATGTGGTGAAGATTGGATTTACGGGGTCCAAATTATGCCCCCCCATAAGATGCCCCCCCAAAAGTGTTTTCTGGGGAAATGACAGGTGAAGGTTCAGGAGGTTCAGAAGTGTATAGAATGGAGCATGTACAATCTAGAGACATCAAACTCACAGGGGACCTTGCCCTGATGCTCCTCTACATGCTCTCCATTATGTGCATATTGGACTTGGGGGGTCAGTTCTCCCCCCCCAAGAAGATGCCTCCAGGAAAGTGCTTTTGGGGGAAATGTTAGACACAGGTTCAAAAGTGTATAGAATGCGAGCTACACACACTAAACACAAAGGGAACCTCACCATGCCACTGATTCCTCTGTAATCTCTCTAATTGGTGTTTCCAAGGCTGGAGAATTCTGCCTTCCTTATTGTTTTGAAGTTTGGTAAATATTTTGATCGAGTGGAGACAGTCTTGTCTGGAAATGTACCCACTCATGAACTGCCACAAACTGCTTGTTTGTGCCGGTTGACCTGCCCCGCATGTCATTTTGCAAACCATGAACCAGCCAAAATTTGTCACAAACTTTAGCTCATGAGCCAGTTTGTGCCCATCCCTACCCCTGCTCTTAAAACCCATCTACCCTTCACTCTAGCCCTAGTACACTGTAGAAAGACAAACTTATAGCGGCCTAGAGAATCTGAGCTATTAGAAGTATTCTCTATTAATGTAGTAGCAGCTCCTTTTTTCCCGTTATGAGGTCAGCAGCCTTCCATTCATATTTGGGAGGGAAATCATGATGGGGGGGAAAGGTCTCCTGTGAGCATATCGCAAAGTTCCAAGTTGGAGAAACTTAGCATTCCAAAAGGCTGTCTGCTTTATTACCTGGAAGCCAACAAAATAGGAAATGCAGAACAGTACAATCCTACTGGCTGCTGTGGGTCTAAATTTTTTCCCACTGTCTCCCTTACTGTGCCAAGCTCTGAAGCCTACACTGGGGTGGTTGCCTTGATGAAGGCTTTTTTTTTTTTTTTGGCAACCCCATCTGTTGCAATTTAGGCTCTCCCCCTTTTCTTTTACCAAGACCAAAGAGTTATTTATTCATAAAATGTCTCATCAGTGTAGAGGCCTAATTTTCCAGCATCAGATTGAAAAGTGAAGCTTGGATCTTGTGTACCTTCTTATGAAGCAGAAATTATATCCTTCCAAAGGGATGAATGGGCTTGGAAGGGTGTAACTCTTTTTAGGATTGCAATGTTAATCTCTTCAGTCCTATCCACATTGAGTGAACTCTCCTAAGAAAACATAGGATCAGGCTATATATGATGCCAAAAAAAATACAGCATTACTTCCTAAAGAGGTATTTCCATACCCCCTGCCTGGTGAATTTTAGAAGTGGGGATTTGGGATCTATAATTCATTCCCCAGATTAACACAGATAAGGTGATCTGGGGGAGCAAATGTGGGGGGAAAGCTAGGTGGATAGAAATCACCTCTCTTTTACTGTAGCCAGGGGTGGGAGAAAGCAAGTGAGAGACTGACTTCAGAGAGCTCACTGGCATGAAGCCTCCAGCTGTAACTGGGCTTCATTTGCTGTGTGCTTTGAAGGGGGGAGGGGGAGGGCTCCCCAGTACATCAAGGCTGATTCTTCCAAGAAGTGTTCTCATCATGAGATTATATATTTTTCTTCTTTCTTGATTTTATACACATTGTATTTTTAAAGCATGGCAGATTGTTTGGCTGATAAAAAAAAATCCCTTACAGGATGCAGCTGGTTATGCTAGCATCAGTGTATTGCAAAATGCAGCCAGAGCTTCCATGGTGATACAGTATTTCCCCTCCCTGACTCCCCCACCTCCCCTTCTCTGGCACAAGCACTGATTCAAGCAGTTGACCAGTTGTGAAACTGCTGCTGCTGTAGGACATAATTTTTTAAAAAAGCCGAGGAAAAGCTTGTCATAATGAACAAGAAAGCAACCATCTGTGTTAGAGCTGACATAATTGTGAGCTCTTATGACTGATTAACCTAGCATATAGGCTTATTTAATTCAACAAAGGTGCAGTCTGTATGTGCCCAGACATCATTTGGATTCCAGTATTTTGACATTCTTCTCCCCCACACACCAAGAGATGGATGAAGCAAGTCTATGGAATAGGCAAAGGAGAAGCCTGTCCTTTATTGTTAGCGGTTTCCTACAATGTGGGCTATGCTTGCTGTAGAAAGAAATTGGCCATTGCATTAGGATGCCAAACACAAATATCTCTTCCTATAGTTTGCACAGGGCTGTGACATCTCTCTCCCATCTTCATCAAAATATCTTGAAAATTATGAATAAAAGATTTTTTTTAATCCCCTAGAGGGAAAGCATGGGCAATAGAGTTGTTACCTGACTGCTAATTTTTAAACAACCTGTTTTGATCAGGCTGTGCCTTCCAATCAGTCAATACTTTGAGTCTATGGCTATAGCCAGATTTTGTTTTAGTGCAGAGGTGGTAGACGAAGCAGGTCTGAGGGGAAATGAGGGTGCAAGCTAAAGTTGACAACTTTAGACAAGTAAAGTATTTATATCCTTAATTGGATCAATTGTTCCATCCAGTCTGCAGCAATGCTTACATATTATGTACCATTAAGTCGCAACTGACTGATGGCTACCCCAGCAAGGGGCTTTCAAGGCAAGGTAGAAGTGGTTTACCATTGCCTTTCTCTGCAGAGCCTACCTTTGCAGTCTCCTTTCCAAGTACCAACCCAATTTAGCTTCTGAGATCTGATGAGATCAGGCTACACTATGCTGCCTTTCCTCTCTGGTGCAACACTTAAGCCCCTTAAAATCTACAGTGCTTGCAGAATTCAGCCAGGTTCTTAACTTGGTGAGCTCCCAATGGGTTGAGAATTCCATAACTGTAAGGTCACTATCAAAAGGAATATTCAAGGGGGCACATTGTGGGTAGTGAAGGAGAGCTTTTGGAAGTATTAATATTTTAGGTGCAAACAACTGCCCAAATACAAATTGTTCATGTAGCTCTTATATTCTAATAATTTTGTTTATTTTGGTAGAACCTGTGAGATACTTACAGTCTCATCCTAAACTGAGTTAGGCCTTTCTAAGCCCACTGACTTCAATGGTCTCAGAAGGGTGTAACTCTGTTTAGGATGGCACTGCTAGACACCTCTAGGTCCTTTGAAAACCCTCTGAAGTAGGGCTACTGTCAGATTAGGTAAAAATGCTAGATATATGCCACTTCTGTTTATACATTAAGGACTGAGAAGAAGAAAGTGAGCTTATTTATTCAGTTTATTTATAACCTGTATTTCTTGCTGAGGCTTCTAACCCATCTATAAGGTGATGTCTTCAGAAGGTATGGTTCAAAGCTGTCGTGGCGGAGCCTAGCAGCAGAGGTAGCCCGGCAGGTATGTGGATCCAAAGCCATGAAGGTTTTGATTATATATGGAATCACAAGCAGCACAGCAAAGGGCAAAAGCCCTCTGTGACTGAAGCTTGTTTGGAAGCTGGATGAAAAGATTGTAATAATCAGAAATGCAAAGCTCTAGATACTGATTTCAGTGGAATTCAAAAGTAAGGGTGCTTACGACTTGTCACTCTGGGCAGAACACCATTGTGAGGTATCTAAAGTTTTAACTGTGATGAGTTCAAGTATTAATTTCAGAACCAGGCTTTTAAATAAAAACTGTTTTTCAGCATCAGAAGCACTAGCAGGGCATCAAGTAAACAGAGAATTCTTTTTTGATTTTTTGTTCCACCATATATTTACAATTCAAATCTTAAATTTCAGAGAAGTGTAGAATTTTGATTCAGCATTGATTCTGTGCAAAGGTTTCGAGCAAAGCTAATTCAAGTGGCAAGACTTCTAAAATTATTCCCTGCTTTTTCCAAGGAACTGGGCTCTGACAGGCATCACAGCCAGAAGATTCTCAGATGTGTGCAGTACTTAATAGTTCTCTTTCTGTTATCTAAGGCCAGATGCTATGCATGCCACATAAATGGGCATTTAAGTAATTAACAATCTGGACCCCAAAGCCCATACATACTATTATTTTGCTGACTTGTTAAACTGTAGCAGCTGTGTCCTATGCCCATTACTTTTCAAGCCTTTGGCTATAATTATGATTTCCCCCCCTCCCCCTTTCTCTTCTGCAATGCTGATATAAATGTTAATTATTCTCTGTTCATCATCCTTAGGTTCAGACACTTAACAGCCCTTGTTATCTGACTTGGATATAGAAATACAATTTGAGGTACACTAAGTCCTGTATGAAATGACATTGCCATCACCAGGGGAGAAGGACAGCTTTTTAAAATGCAGGATTTTCCTGAATGAAATATATTAGTTCATTGCAGAGATGTGTGTAAGGTGGGAATACAAGGCCTAGGGAGAAGCTGTTTAGTTAGACTCAGCAATACAAAACTAACTGAAAAGGCACAAGCAGTGAGCAATAGTAAAATAACAATGGTGAATCTGCTGTACAGCAGTAGTCTATGACAGAAAGCAACTCAGCTTTCTTGGCAGCCTTGGCCAAAGATGTTCTATAGCCAAGCTGAGAGTTGCTTCAAAATATAATATAGCCATCCTTTTCTGGTTCCTCTGCAAAACTATGCAGTCAGGTTCTTACTAAGTCATGTCGATCTGCACTACCTGGAAAATCAGGTCTGGCAGGGGAGGAATTGCGGAAGATCTCATAACAGCTGCATAACATCTTGTTGAGTCTGCTTCTCCTCTGCTTCTCACTAGTACTTGGGGCCTGGGCAGAGGTAAGTCAAAGATCAAGAGCCAAAGGGCTGTTCTTTTTTAGCTCTTAGCTGAGGATCATAGCCTAGAGTGGGGGAAATCTCCCAGTAGAGAGAGGGCGGGGATATTAGCTGAGGATCATAGCCTAGAGTGGGGAAAATCTCCCAGTAGAGAGAGGGGGAAATCTGCTTTATTTTTTAAAGTCTCTCTTTCCTTGTCTTCTGCCTGTCTGTTTTTAGTTGTATTTTTCTTGTGTCACACTGGTAGTATTGTAAATTGTTTTTGGGCCCTCATGGGAAGAAAAGGCAACCAATAAATGAAGAGAGTTGATTTGTTTTGTTTTTTAAACTAATAGCTAGTCAAACATCCTAATACTTACTGTTACAATGGAGAATGAGCATTGTGAGGAACTGCATATTTCATGTAGGCCCTTTCAAGTGTTCTGCTCTGTGGGCTTAGACTGTAGACAGTGGCTAGTATATGCAGTCTGACCTTGTTTCCATGCATTTTGGCTCTACACCACCTTAACATGTGAACAGTTTTTTAGTGTGTTCCTGGTTGAGGCAACATTGTAGCCAGAGTAGGGTTGCCATCCCCCTAATGGGGGCAGGAATTCCCCTGCTTTTGGGGGGCCCAATCTACCACCAGCCAGCTGGGTGGTGGGGGCAGCCCCACTCCTGAAGAATCTCATCACGCCTGACATGCCTGGTGCGATGACATTACCAAGAGGTGATGTCACCACACTGGGCAAATCACACAGGATGCTCTAGCATTTAGCTAAAAACTCTATGGTCACCATAGAGTTTTTGGTCAAACGCTACAGTGTCCTGGCACAATGATGTCATTTTCATCATGGCATGCACACCAGAAGATCCAGGAACCTGGGCTAGAGCCCCCTGCCGGCAGCCAGGTAAGATAAGACCTGACAACAGCCAGGGACATTACAGCCATCTTTTGCCTTTGACTTTGTGACATGATACTACTCACAATGATTAAAATAAGTGATATGGAAAAGCAGCTGTGATTTTCTGTGTCTAGGAAGATCCTAGAAGAATGTTTCTCACTACAGATGCAAATCAATGTAACTGTTAGTGCAATGGTTTATTTTCAACAGTGTGGAGCTGTTTAAAGTTAATTTGTCACCCCAAACAAGATATGGTTTTGCTATCACCTCCACCACCAGGGATCATGTGACCAAGTCAAAGCTTGCTTTACAGATCTCCAGGTACACAACTTGTTGGAGTTTTCAAGTGTCACACTTCAGTCATGAAAGAGTTAAATTGATGCTTGTGTGTGCTAATGTTATCTAATTAGCTTAGAACCAATTAGGTGTTAGGCACCTTTTCCCACCAGAGAAGGGGAGGTGTTATTCCTAATTAAGATGAGCTTGGGAGTCTCTGTTGGGTGATCAATATATCGAGGATGCTACATGCATTTTGTCACATACACAAGTGGTGGGGGTTTGGGGGAAACTTTCTCTTCCATTGTTCTCACACACGCATGAGTTTGAGCAAACAAACAAACAAGATGTAGAACTAGAAAGCTAGTCAGGATGTTGCTATTTTTCTTCCATGTCACCCTTCCTAATTTTCATATTTAGTAAACTTTGTATTAGAAGCTAATCACACACATGTCTGTGCTATTTCATTCTACTGCACTCTTATGTACTTTAGTAAAAGTATCCAACACAACTTTTGTTCACAACTTACGGGGAATGTATGTAGAATTGTTGTATAATGAACACTTGATTGTTCGTGCATTGAGTAAATGTTATGTAAAATTTAATGCATGTACAACTGAATGTGTGATTGAAGCCATACATTTATCAAGGTACTGGTTCCCAGTTTCATTTGTAAGCTCGAACATACACTGGCTCTTTCTTACAAATAGGTATACACACGTATGTGCAGGTTCTATGTGCACTCACAGTAACATATGCACAGAGCTATACTACCTTATAGAAGAACTAGGAATAAGGCCCGTTGTGGAAATAAATACGAGATCTAGAAAGAGGCTTTGGGAGAGTGCTCTGGCTTTGGGCAAACAGTGTCAATTTGCTGTGGTGACCTCAGCAGGGTATAATGACAGAGTCCACTGTTTTCTCCAGAGGAACTGATCTCTGCTACCTGAAGAGCAGTTGTAATTTTGAGTGATCTCT
>NW_015172577.1:789401-823010 GCF_001447785.1 Gekko japonicus
GCTGGCCCAATCAGAGAAGAGTGGGCTGAAGCGGTCCAGCCGTAGAAGCCCCGTCCCTGCGTTCAGTCTGCAGATGGTCCTCTCCTGTCAGAGGCCCAGAGCAGACTGAGCTGAACACGCTGGTCGGAGCTGATGTGGGCGGGACTACACAACGCAGCCAGCCAACCCAGCCAGCATCTTCTGACTGACAGTTCAAGCCTCCAAACACTGTTGGTGTGCATTGGAACATTGGGCCCCACTACGGCTTTATATATAAGGGACAGATAGTAATGCTTGCACCTGGCATTTATAGAATGCATTTCAAGTGTACAAGTAAACACATTATACCAACCATTTTTACAGCAGCACTGTAAGGCAGGCTGATATTATCTCCTCTCCCTGAACTCTATCACATACCCTCACCATCCTGCCCCAAGTAATCACTGGGGTCATGGATTGGTGTTGGAGGAAGACATCCAGTAATGAGTCTGACATAACAGAAACATTCATTGGTTATGTCAAACAAACAGATACGTGTCCTGTTTAAATCCAAACATCAATCACACTAAAACAATGGGAAACTCTGCCTTCATCTCTATCCCAACCACATGTAAATTCATCGATAATTACTTTAGGCCCTATGTATTTCAGCAATGTACAACACAATATTTTCTCTTCCCCCTCCAAAATTTAACAACACTTCTTTCCCCTTCTTTACTCTGCAGATTTAGATCCTGTTATACGTATGCTGCTCATTCAGACTGTCAAACCATCATTTGAAAATATCACAAAAGTAAGTAAGGTATTTTTGGAATCTCCAAAAAAAGGCTGCAGTCCTGAGAATACATGCTAGGAGAAAGTTACATAGAAACAATTACAGAATATACACTGCCAGAATTAGTTAAAATTGTCCAATGGTATAACAGGACCCAAATATCTGGTTGTGTTTCAATGTCCAGCAAATGTCCAGCAATGTCCAGCAAATAACCATTCACAGGACCCAAATATCTGGTTGTGTTTCAATGTCCAGCAAAGTGTAGAGAAATAGACAAATATTATAATGATGGCTGTTCAATAAATACCAGTGATAGAAACATTGCTGTTCTGTCAGTTCATCCACCAGAATTATATTTTGGATAGCAATGAAAACCTTATAGCACACAGAAGAGATTGATCCATGAGCACAATTTTCGGATGCGCAGAGAATGTCTGGAGCTTGGGAGCACCATTAAAAAACTCAAGTGCCTTAAAATATCTTCTTCAAGGGTCTATGTGTAAGCTGGATGTTTTGCCTAAGATTCTTGTGTTCATTCAAGCCACAATCTGGGAATAATGGCCTTTGGATTTTCTGTCTCAGATCTCACAGTACTTTGAAAAAGCCCAGTCTGTAGAATCTCCTGTTAACTAACTTGTGAACTGATGTTGCAATAGTATACAATTAAATACAAATACAGGGCAATTTGAAGAGGGGGATTGGGAAGGGGAAGAAAACATGGCTGGGAGGACAATTGTAAAATACCTTGGAAGATGACTGAAAACTTTTTGCACAGCACAAAAAACTAAAGTGTGAAGTAATATGATGGAGGAGACTAGTGACCCAGATCTATATCCAGAGCATTCGTAGAGTTAGCTTTTAGTGAGCCAAAAAAGGGCTCCCAAACTAAGTGGTTCCACATTCTGTGTAGGAAGCCTGTTCTATTGCACATGGTTAGAATCTATGTCACAATATTTAATTGAATCTAGCTTTTTGGAAATTTAAATCTGTTGTTTCTTGTTCTAGATTCAATAGACTACACAGTTCTGCTTCTAATTCCAAAAATCTCCAATTGACCTCCTTTCCCCCTAGGCAAAACAAATCCAGTTTTTGCACTCTTTCTTAGTTGATATGGTGCCTAAGGCTCATTTTACCCTTTCACCCCACATGCAGGTTCAGGTACAGAAGCAAGTTTTAACACCATGCAACCTCCCCACTCTGTATAAATGCCTATGAAAATAGTTCACACTGATATGATAGAATAATTATAGAGTGATTTATGGAATAAAAAACTTGGGTTTAGTCTGAAGAGTTTTCATAACAGGCAGCATGTTAACTTCCCAAATTGTGAACACTCTTCAAAGGGAACTGGGGCTTATGACTGCATATATTGGATTTGTCCAATGTTTGAATTGGATCTGTGACTGGATTGACTCAGGTCCAGACTAGACATAATGTATGACATAAGCTGATATGGGAGTGCCCATCCCAACTCACTGTCACACACATGCACTGAGGAAGTTACCTTAAAACTGCTCTATTGCACTGTTTGGTTCCAGAGTGCTGCAAGGCAGTAGGGCTTCAGGCTTTCCTCCTGTGCCATTTTTTTTGGCCAGTTGTTGAAAGGGGAGGGCTTTATGCTTTCTCCTGCCTCAGACTTTGGAGACAGCACCATAGATTTGGATAGAAAGAGAGGTCAGGACACACAGAGCATCCTTTCCTTCCTACTATCTGATACTATCCCTTTGAAGTAGAATGCTTTTCTTAGGGACAAGATTTCCTTCCAGCTTAACACACCTCTCTCTCACACACATACATAAAGAATGAGCACACTCTCCATCTTTAGCACCTTGGATGCAGGAGATGCATGCTTCATCTGCATCCATCCTAGCTAGTTAGATTAGATTCTATCCCTATCTCTCACCTATACTATCTAAAATTGAATTCCCTAAATAAAATGGAGTTCCCTAAATAAAGAACAAGTAGCTCTGAGTAACTTTGTAGCTTTGCTAGCACACACAGTACCAAGTTGCTGCTGCTGCTGCTGCAATTGTAGCTTTGCTAGCACACACAGTACCATGTTGCTGCTGCTGCTGCGTGTACCCAGCTACCAATAGAGATTCAGGGCTGATTGCCCCTTTCTATGGCTCTCTCTGTCCCAGCAAACATCCACCCTTCACGGACATTTCCACTAGTGAAAATGACACAGGAGGAAAGCCTGAAACCCATTCTGTTTATCAAGAATTATAACCCTGCATATTTCTCAGCATTACCAAAGATTACTCTCTAGTCCCTCAACTTGCACTTGCATGTTTGATTGTAACCACTTCATATCAGTCCTCCCAAATTTAATGTCATTATCTGCCCACCTATCCAGGTTACTGAGGACATCAAACATTTTTTACATTTCAATCAAATGGGTGGGAACAAGAGAATTGTAAATGGAATTCACAATGCTGTACACTGCATTGGTCAGGCTGCACCTGGAGTATTGTGTGCAGTTCTGGAGGGCCTCACTTCAAAAAGGATGTGGACAGAATGGAGCGCGTGCAGAGGAGAGAGATGAGGATGATCAGGGGCCTGGAGAACAAGCCCTATGAGGAAAGGCCGAGGGACATGGGAATGTTCAGTCTGGAGAAGAGGAGGCTGAGGGGGGACATGACTGCTCTCTTTAAGTATTTGAAAGGCTGTTACATAAAAGGGGGCAGGGAGCTGTTCCTGTTGGCAGCAGAGGATAGGACTCACAATCATGGGCTTAAATTAAGGGTGGGAAGGTACTGGCTGGATATTAGGAAAAACTTTTTTATAGTAAGAGTTGTGCAACAGTGGAATCAGCTGCTTAGGGAGTTGGTGAGCTCCCCCTCACTGGACAAACACTTGTCAGGGATGCTCTAGGTTGATCCTACATTGAGCAGCAGGTTGGACTAGATGGCCTATATGGCCCCTTCCGGCTCTGTGATTGTAATGTATCCAATTGCCACGTGCGCGACCGTTGGGCCATGCGGTCGCGCACAAGTCCAAAGCTTCGTTCCGTGAGAACAATAGCAGAGCGGACCCTAGCCCGCACCAACCAGAGGGCAAGGTCCGCGGCCGAGAGCCTATGAGACTCTCGGCCACTGTAAATAACCTATAGGGTCACTAGGGGGTGTGTTTTGGTGGTGGGTTCTGGGCATATATACCGGCCTGCGTGCCGGGGGTCCCTGTCTTGTTCTTCACTAAATAAAGTACTCTTGCTGAAATCACTCTTCGTTCTGAGTACTTTTTAGTGATTCTGTGATTCTATGAATTCCATTCATCCAATGGTTCTTTCCCATCACCCTGCTTCATGCAGCATTCCCTTAAGCATCCCACAAAGCCATTCTTGAGGGTTAGAGTTCTGCAGGCTCACAAGGATATCCATGGAAACTGTAGGCCTCCTTTCTTTGTTTAAGGAGTAAATATCAGGCCAGTATGTCTGTAATTCCCTCCTGTATTAAATTTCAGTCCGTGCAGAGACTTTGGGATTCGCCCTTTTATTTGAAATTTGAATTGTTATTGTAAATGATGAGCAAGATCAGGCTTATTCCCGGTTAATTATGCCAGTTGCTGTTTTTCAATGTGAAAAAAAAATCACCTTTTGTGTGCTATATGAAGCCCACAATTGAACTCAGTTTTGCAAGCACAGCAAATGTGCCACAGCCAGTCAGCTAACAAAAACAGTAACTTTATGGCATTTGCCCCATTCAGTCAGAGCTTCAATAAATAGTGAATAAACCCTTACTTGAAAAGTGCCTCAGATATATTGAGAATGATGATATAATTTGCTGTCTAGTCTTTGCCTATCCTTATCATAACTTTAAAAAGAAAAATAACTGCAAGGAACCATATATACCTTGTTCTCATAGTGCATCTAATCCAATTGGAGTGCCCAAAGTTTTATCAATAGAAATAACAGGTTCCCTAGTGTTACATGTTGCACTGTTTTCAAAAATATTTTGTAAACAGTTGCATGTTTTGCTCTTTAAACTTCACGCTCATATGGAAGATATGAGGCATTTTAGTCAAATCTGCTTCAAAAGTAAATTAAAAAGCATTCCTTGTTTGTTGTATCTTAAAGCTTAATAATTGGAGAGGATGGTGGTTCAGTGATATAGTACACAGGGTTCTGTGCTGAAAAGGAAAGAGAGGCGTTTTTTGCCAATTCCCCCTCTTACTGTGGATTTCTGACTCACCCCTTGCACTATCCCTGGGTCCCCTATCCCCCAGGGGTTGCATTTTGGAAGACATGTTGTCATGCTCACACACTGACCGATTTCACACAAGAGCTGCGCCGCAGTCACGCCTCCCTTTGCCCCGCTTCTATTGGTCAATTTCCCACTTGAAGCCGTACGGCTGCATTTTGACCCGCGGCTTTGCCTGATTTTCCCTGCAGTTTCATGATCCTGTTTTTTGAGGATCACGAAACCGCGGGGAAAATTGGGTGAAGCTGCGGGTCAAAATGCGGCCAAGCAGCTTCGAGTGGGAAACTGACCAATAGAAGTGGGGCAAAGAGAGGCGCGACCGTGGCGCAGCTCTTCTGTGAAATTGGTCTCAGTGTAGCTAAAAGGGATTCCCCCCCCCAATCGCTTAAGCATAAGGATAGGGAAAAATCCTCTCTCAGCCAGAGGGACTCTTCAGATTGAGCTGTGATAGTCAGATGGATGAAGCCTAGAGTTCTAACATGCCGGATGGATGAAGGCACCAACCCCCAATGATTTTTTTTAAAGACAAAAGTTCCTATTCTGAAAAGTTCTTATTTAAATAAAAAAATAGTGGGGTTTTCTAGTGATCCAGTGGGAGTTACACTTGCTGGTCCGTCCTGACTATGGCCATGTGGACAATGAAACTATAACAAAAATAGTGTCACACAAAGACTTTCCTTTCCTTAATCTTCTAATTGCACTGATGGAATACTCATCTAGGCCTTTTAAAGCCCATACTTAATTTAATTCATATTAAGAAATTTCATCCTTTGTTAAGCTGGAAATGGTACCATTCTATCCCACTCATGAAATAAATATGTTGCTTACCACAAAAGACTGTTACCATCTGTGACAAGGAAGCAATTTTTAACTTGAAAAATCAAAACTGATTTACAAAGTCAACATATTTTTGCCACTGAGGCTGAGAATGTTTAAACTCAATTTTTATGAAGTTCACCCAACTTTTATTGCATCAAATATTCACGCTCCATTTAAATATTGTATAATTCAATATGGTTAATATTTAATATTTTATTAATTAAGCAAGCAATACTAATTTTTCTCTAATAAGCACTGTTCAACCTCATCTTGATTATGCAGAACAATCTTACAGTTCTGTGTTTCATGTTCTGCAGCTTTGTATTTTTGATTGCCTCAGAGTCTGTCAAGAACATTTCTGAGCCTTAGTGAACTCGTTTTTCAACATGCTAAAGAATGATAATGAAATCTGTGCATTCGGCTGATTCCGCTCATTCTGGGGTGTGTTTTAGCTCTTGTCATGCTATGAAGCAGGGAGTGAAAGATATTTTATTCTATATAATATCAAATTTGGCACATCCCAGAGTGTCTGGGTCCTAAGAGTTTCTCAGCTACCAATACTAAACACAAATAGATATGACCTATATTGTAAGCCACGAGTTACGTAGGAGGGAAAGGCAGCTAATGAATGTTTAAACAAATCCAATAGGAAGGTCTTCTGTAAAATCTAGAAAACATTCAGTCTCAACCTTTGGTGAATCCCCAGGGAAAAGAGTTCCATAACAACTATGCATGTAGCAGCCATCACAGTGCATATATCTGGATATGTCCCCATTATAAAGATTTGATGAATCATTAGGATGGCACTCGCAGGGACTCTGATAGTAAGAGATATGATATCTTAAGTATGGAGAGCCAAAGAGCCATTTCAGGTTTCCAGAGGGGGGGGTGGTGGTAAAAGAGAATGAATAATTGTATCCAATATGTTTGATTTTAAGCAATGTTTAGTTGTACCCAACATATTTTTTTCTTTTTAAAAAAGAAGAAAAGAGTCTCTAATCCTGAGAAACCTAATCAAGCAATTCCATGGATCCACTAGATGGAAGCCATATTCTCAAGCACTACTGCAATGCTCACTCTGTTCCACTGAGAACTCAGTGACAGAGCCACAAGCATATTTCCCTGCTGTGTTCTGGATTAGGGATGTGAACAAAAAAAAAAATCAGTATTTTTCAGTTTTGGGTATATTGAACCAAAAAATAAATACATCAATATTTCCTGATATCCCCAAATCCCAATATCAGTATGGTTTTAGGATTCAGGGAATAATCAGGAAACCCAATTTTTTTCAGCTCCATTATACCCTATGGGGATCATTATAGTCAATGTGCCCCATAGGCTATAATGCAGAACTGATCCAGAGGTATCTGGGGCTCTGGGGGTGCTGCGTTTGGAGACAGAGGTACCAAATTTGCAGCATAGCTGCTGATGCTTCTCCTCAGCATCCCCCAAAAAAGTTTCAAAAAGATTGGACCAGGGTGTCCAGTTCTATCCATTTTTGGATACCTGAATCCATAGCTCCCTTGGTGATCGGCTGAGGAAATACTTGATAAATACTTGTAAGGTATTTATCAGATAATTTTCAGCCTGGTTTATACTGAGTGCATACCCCTATTCTGCATGCTCCAGCCCCCACCAATAGTCAAGAAGGACTGCTCCAAAATAATGTGCATTTCTATGTAGAAATGCAGATAAGCACCGCCCCCTAGAGTCAGATTCGACTGGCTTTCGAGCAAGGGAAACACACACACACACACACACACACACACACTATATATATATATAAATGAAAATTATGAGACAGAGAAGTTTAAAATTTAAAATAAATCTCAGAGTCCTCAAACACATTAACTATGCATTTCTAACCAGAGTCAGTTCCTGAGCCTTTGACAGAGTCTGAGCCCATTCAAGTCAATGTACAGAGAAATGTGTAACTCTCCTTAGGATTGTACTGCGAGTCTCACTACTGTGGACAGGTATGGCTCAGTCAACATTTGGGATTTTGTGTGTAACTTTGGAAAAATCGCTTTATACTTGTGACTCAGTTTCCTGTTTTGTGAAATTGGGGTAAAACCATAACTCTCTGTCCTTTGTTCGTCTTCTTATGAATATTCTGTTTCTAATCTTTCCCAATAAAAATCAAAAGAGCTTTAAAGAGCTTAATCCTTTCCATTGTTTAAATAATTAGTAATTTAACATTTGCACAGTTCTTTAGTTACAAACTATAGAATGCAGGCGATCCAGAAAAAAAAAAAATCACAATTAAGTCCCTTTGAAAGCTATGGAAGGGATTTGCTGTGATATCATAAGCAAAGCTGTACCCTTCTAAACCATTGACTTCAATAAACTTGACTGTACCTAGGATGGCACTCTATGTTGCAACCAAATATTAATGCATCCTTGTAAAATAAGCCAAACAGAAGAAGCCATTGGTAAATGGTACAAATACAATGCTTGCATGGGGAATGGGTTAAATTGCCCCCTCTCTGTGCACCATGGTCATCATCTGTATAGATCTATGATGTGGCCCCACTTGGAATACTGTGTGAAGTTCTAGTTGCCATATGTCAAGGGAAAAAATCATTATAATTCCAGGTCTGGGCTTTGGGTTGTGGAGGGATTTTTCTGTGATTGCTTATTTTTGGATAGGACATTACCATTTCAGGATTCAAATCCGTCACAGTGATAACTCACAAAGAATATTGTTCAAAGTGGTAAACTGCAGTGACTAGCGCAGCCTGGGTTTTAATTAGTACTTAAAGGGATTTGTTCATTTCTTTCAAGCCTTCTCTGAAATTAGCATATCTTCCGAAGCATTCCAACACTTTTGAAAAAAATAAAATAAAACTGAAAAGAAAATTCTGATAAAATCATCTTATTTCCTGGCTTTATTATACCCCCAAAATGAATGCTAATAATTAGCATTATTAATTGCTTTTTGCATAATAGTATTTTTGAAGCTAGATATAAATGTTATAATCATTTTGGCATTTTAAAACTCTATCTTACATATTAAATATATTATCCTGCACAATAGCTTTTTCATAAAATTGGATTTATACTGTTCAGTTTTCTTACAGTGGATGAAGACACCAAAAAAATTGTTTCTGTCTGAAACAACATGTTCTTCCTAAGATGCAGTACATTTAAAATTTCCAGAAGAAACAGGACCCAGGCAAACACATTCTTCTGCCGCCCCCCTCAGGCCACGCTGGCCACCCCTCACAGCAAAGGGGGAGGACCACAGGCACCATTGTCCCACCTCAGCGCCCACCCTTCTCCCACTCCAGTGTTGAACCCTCTGCCATCAAGGCCCTGCGGCCAGCCATCCCACTTGCCCCCTTTGCTCTGGCCTGGCCTCCACTTCCCTACCTGCCTCTGCTTCTCCCTGCCTCTGCTTCCCCTGCAGTGCAGAGATACCTGATCCAGCCAGGCTGTGGAGAGGGTTCTCAGTGCCCTAGCCACCACCATCTTCATAGCAGCCCCCAAAGTCTCAGCCAGGTTGCACCAGAGCTCCCTGGAGGGTGAGGAGGCTGATGCCGGACGTGTGCAGGTGGCCAGCTGTTCACCCAGCAGATGGGGCCCGGTGCCATGGAGGAGAGGGTGCCCAATGAGCAGGGCAAGGCCCAGATCCAGGACCTCCAGGACCCCGGCACTGGCTCACCAAGTGGGGCCGGCAGTGCCTGGCCCAGACCAGGGGTAATGCATCCCGGGGAGACATGCCTGCAGGCTCCATTCTAGAGCTCGTATCGCTTCTACAACTGGTTTTCCTACATACATACATACATACATACATACATACATACATACATACATACATATATTTAATGCCAAGTTTACTAGCACAATAACCATATATCTATATGAAGCCAAAAAACCAAGACTAGTATAGAAAAGTAAAGATCAGTAGTACAGAGAAGTAAAGTCCCAAAAATTTCAGTGTGTTTCACTCCTAACTCTCCTTATATCTAATCCTCTTTTTGTGTGACTCTTTTCTGAACATTCCACATGCTCCCACAGCCTTTGGCTCCATGATCTGTCAGTCCAACAGTGTGTCAATGGCTGCATGCTGGGTGCTGGGTCTGCTCTTCTCCCCACCAACTTCCCCTTCAGCCACTGTGCCCTGTCAGAATGGCTTTCTCTCTTGATGAAGACACTTCTCCTGCTTGCTTCCTGTGTGGGAATAACTCTTCCCTCAGTGGCTGTTGGTAGGTGTAACAAAATGGCAGTTACCTGTGTTTGTAAGATGGCTGTGGTTTTTTGTTTAAAATGTTCCCCCATAAGGTTTAATTGAGCTGTAGTTCCAGAGAGGGGCCTGCAGGGGTATCACTTACTGGGTTGAATGGGGCTTCCTCATCTGCTGGCCTACAGTTCCCAGCTGCCCCAAGGAAAAAAAGTGTGGGAAAACAGGAACTGTCTCAAGGTAGTCTTCATCCCTGGGAGCAACAGAAATTCAGCCACCCCATAGTGGGCTGGACTGGGGAATGGATGGCAGTTTCCCTGCTGTCTTGGGCAGGAGAGAGAGGCTGGAGTACAGGTGAGCCCACAACCTCCAGAGGTAGATACTATTGTGTGTAGGGAAGGATTGCGTTTAACCCGTTGATTTATGCCCTGTTGGTTCATAGTATGTGCTTACTCCTACAGTGTGTGTGTGCTCCATAACTGTGTAAATAGTTAAATAAATTCTTTACTTTGTGTTGTGCTCTGACCACATAGTTGTCAATCTCCAGGTGAGGGGTGGATATCACTCAAAATTATAACTTCTCTTCAGGTAGCAGAGATCAGTTCCTCTGAAGAAAATGGTGGATTCTGTGTCATTATACCCTGCTGAGGTCACCACAGCACATTGACGCTGAGTGCCCAAGGCCTTGGCACTCTCCCAGAGCCTCTTTCTAGAGCTCAAATTTATTTCCACAACGGGCCTTATTCCTAGTTGTATTATAATTCTATACTACAACTTGTCATGCGTTCGTCATAGACTGGACTCATATAGTTCAGAAGGATCCATATAATCTTGAAATCCAAAAAGTGAGATGCATAGTCTGGATGCAAGCTGCCGCGTTTCAAATAATTCTTTTTCAAAGACAATAGGCTACAGTGGAAACCAGTTTAATCAATCACAGAGGATCATGGGCAGTGGGACCAGGAAGACACCCCCCCAAGAATGGCCATACTCTATGCATGCTCTCTGTTCTGCCGGACAAGCCCTGAATGGGCTATTTAGCTTTTCATGGTGGTTCTTCCAGTCCGGCGAGGCTCAGCAAAACCTACGTGCTGCAAAGTTCGCTTTCACCATTCATGCCCTGAAGCCATGTGTCTTCACGCCTGCTCACTCCCCCCCCCAAGTCTTGCACTGAGCCAATAATCTCTGTGCTAAGGGCTAAAAATCTGTGCACCTGCAGTTTAGTTGGAATGTTGATGACTCCTAGTAATGCTGCAAAGGGTAGAGCCTCTACTTTAGTCCTTAAAAGCTGGGGTCTTGTGCACGCTTACTTCAGAGCATGTCCTTATGGATTTTGGTGGCTGAATTCAAACATCATAGCTATTTTTTTTTCATGATGAGGATGAACTAGGAAGTCCTCAGGCTTATGCAGTCATCATGAGTCCTAGTTTGTATGCATGAGACAGGCTGAAGTTTCTTAAAGCTCCTGATTCAGATGTTACAAGCAGCTGTGGTTTCTTTCAAACTAGGACATCTTCATTTCCAGCTCCAGGAAGGAGCAGATGTCATGCTCCAGGAAGGAGCAGAGTTAGTTATGATGTCTGAATTCAGCCACTGAAATCCATCAGGACATACTCAGTAGTAAGCAGGGCTATTTTTGGGCAGGAACGCACAGGAACGGAGTTCCGGCTGGCTCCTGAGTTGGCCACGCCCAGCAGGAACTCATTAGCATAATAGGCCACACCCAACAGCAGAAACTCATTAGGATTGGCTACATTAGGGGTGTGTGGCCTAACATGCAAAGAAGTTCCTGCTACAAAAAAAGCTCTGTGTTTTGACAACAAACAAAGTAAACAGAATAAGAAGCAAAAGGTTGGTGTGGCTGGATGGCCACACTTCTGGTAACATGTGGGTGTGGCCTAATATGCTAATGAGTGGTGCTGTCAGGGGTGTGGCCCAATATGCTAATGAGTTCCTGCTATTGAGTGTGGCCTATTATGCTAATGAGTTCCTGCTGGGCTTTTTCTACAAAAAAAGCCCTGGTAGTAAGCTTGCACAAGACCAGGATGGAGCATAACAGCCCAAAGGTTTCCTTGCTTATGTCACAAGCAAATGCAATACAGTCAATAAGACTTGCTTCTAAGTAAATATACCTAGGATCAGGCTATGTGGAGTTCATATCCAGGTATCCATCAGTCATTCAACATCTGTAGTATGATTTTGTATTGTCAGTGAAGGGTGTGTGAAATTGTCATCACAGATGAAAAACCAGAAACAGAGTTATCATATGGGCTGAAACCATGTCAGACACAAATACTTTTATTTAGAACAAAAATATAACTGGTGAATATTACCTAAGTGTAAAAGAAATATTCTAAAAGTTAACATCTGTCTTTCCTATACCACATAGGATTTTCCATTGTGGACATATAGCTATGAAGTAAAATGTTGAATACAATCTGACTCATGCCCTCAGATTAACACAGTGCTAGTTGTATTATTTTTCTGAAGAGATTAATAGCCTTGCAGTGATCTCATAACATACTTTTTTTTGGGGGGGGGGGTTGGAATCCATCCTGAAAACAAAAAGGACTTTCCTGATTTAATAAAAGTATCCATAGCCAGAAATGCAGATGTTTCAGAAGAGCAAAGGAGCGGTCTGATACGTTTAAACTCTGCATTCTTTTCCTGTGACCTTATGTGGACTTGGAGTCAGCTCCTCATGTGTAGATTAGAAGTATTTTCTTCACTTTGGGACTCAGGTCTCTGTAATTAGGGGATTTTATAATGTTTGGAAATTTAGTTTGAACTGTGCCGGGAGAGAGTTGATTATCAGGAATATCTTTGCCAGTAAATTAATGTCATGGAATAATTTAGGACTGGGTTACATTTATTTGGGGTGTGAAGTTGACAGAGTTAGACTGTGAAAGATTACAACATTTTGCTGAATCCATAATGGAAAGGGTTTTACATTATTCTGTACATAAGGCACATGTCTGGTTTAATTTATGGCAAAGAAAGAAGTCAAGTAATTTAAGGTTCAAATCATTTAAGGTTCTTTACAAAATAAATTTAATTTATAAGTTATTTGTTAGTTTTTAATGTCACGGCTAGCATGTTAGCCTAGGATCTGGGAGACCCAGATTTGAATCTGTACTCTGCCACAGAAGATTGCTGGATGACTTTGGGCCGGTACTTCTTCACCCAAAGAGTGATTAACACATGGAATTCACTGCCACAGGAAGTGGTGGTGGTTACAAGCATGGACGGCTTCAAAAGGGAATTAGATAAGCATATGGAGCAGAGGTCCATCAGTGGCTATTAGCCACAAGGTATAGATAGGGGCTCTGGGGCAAGTGATGCTCTGTCTTCTTGGTGCTTGGGGGGGGGGTCAACAGTGGGAGGGCTTCTAGTGTCCTGGCTCCACTGATGGAACTCCTGATGGCACTGGTATTTCTGGCCACTGTGTGACACAGAGTGTTGGACTGGATGGGCCTTTGACCTGATCCAACATTGGCGTCTCTTATGTTCTTCAGTCTCTGTCTGCCTAACCTAGCTCACAGGGTGGTTATTGTGAGGATGAAAATGAAAGAGGGGCATATGATGTTGTAAACTTCTTTGGGTCCTCACCGGGGAGAAAAGAGGGGCATAAATGTTTCAATAAATATAGGATCTAGACTGCATAACCATAGATGCTGAGAACTTCAATACAAATACAGTTAGCTTGCGGGCTTACATAAGAAAATCATATATTTACATACAAATTGAGATTGCTGGATTGCCTCAATGTTGTTTGAAATTCGTCTTGAACATAGACCTAAGGAATTTTGCACTTTTGCTGTAGGGTCATGGCCAGGACATTCCTTCCTAAATAAGTCACTTTTGTAATTTATGCATTGCAGCTTGTGGCTACTTTCACACCTGCACAACTGGCAAAGCAAGAGATCAATCTTAAACAGGTCTATTCAGAATTCTACTCAGATTTAATCAGTTGGACTTATTCCCAAGAACGTGTTCTTAGGCTTTCACAGAGAGATACCTAGGTAGGTAGTAAGTTTCATCTCAAAATGTGATTAAAATATTTTAAATCATATTTTAACAACATTTTAACAATTAGAGATGGTAGCTGTGGTGATGGTCATGATAACAGGGTACAAGACATATATGGCAAATCAGTATGTAATTATGCATGCACAGTTGTTTTGTTCTCATGATCAAATACACTCAAGATGTTCAGACACAGATGAACAGGGTGTAAAATGTTCAGCTTCAATGATCACTATTTGCAATCAGCCTGTGAGCTGATCTGGTTCATGATCGAGCTCTTTGACCATGACATATATAATTTAAATACAACATGAAGATAGATCAAGACAGGTAGCTGTGTTACTCTATCTGCAGCAGTAGAAAAGAGCAAACGTCCAGTAGCACCTTAAAGACTGAACATGAAAAGTGGGTGGCCTTAATCCAAACTGAATTGAATTAAGAACCTAAAGGCTAAGACGATCTGAATGTATAGGCCCAATATCTGTTAGTTAAATTTAAAACATTAAATATTGACATATATACAAAAATATAGGTGTATTTATTATACAGTACATTAAAAAACAGATATTGGCCTTGGTGATAGCCTCAACTAAGAATCAAATTGTACAGTGACAACCAAAAATTACCATTATTAACCCTGAGCTTGTGCAAAGAGGCAAAGAGACAGCTGGGCAAGCCTGGGCAAGATGAAATTCAATGCAGCCAGGACTATTACACCACTATTGGCTCCTGCTGCATTGAATGTTTCTGACCAAGTGAGAAAGGTTCACAATTGAACTATTACTATAGGAAGGTGTACCAGACCATGGCAGCAAATGATCATGAATGAGGCCTCTGATTAATATCTTTCCCTTTGGTCAGAGACAGTAATCATTAAAAATTTCATCTTGGTCAATTTATAAGAAATGAATTATTGTTGCACTGTAATGTCAGGAGCCATTGTGTAATATCATTTGTTTGACTAATGAGGAAGGCCAGTGGGCCAAAATGCTTATGGTCAGGGTCAATAATGGTCATTTTTGGTTGTCACTGTACAAAAATTTTATGCAAGCCACCCTGAGCCTGCTTCAGCGGGGAGGGCGGGGTATAAATCCAATAAATAAATAAAAATAAATAAATTTGATTCTTAATTGAGATACCACCAGGGCCAATATCTGTTTTTAAATCTACTTTGTAATAAATACAGGTATATTTTAATATCTGTCAATATTTAATGTTTTTAATTTGACTAACAATTATTGTGCCTATACATTCAGATCTAGCATCTTAAAGACTAGCAAAATTCATGGCAGGTTATGATCTCTGAGTATCTGAAGAAGTGAGCAGTGACTCACAAAAGCTCATACCCTACCACAAATTTTGTTAGTCTTTAAGGTTTTACTGGACTATTGCTATTTTCTACAGTTAAATACAACATTGCATTGTATTCAAGGCATTGCATTCAGCCACTGATACAGAATTGCTTCTAGTTAATTGACACTCTTTGTGACTGCTGGTATCTTAAATATTGTTTTTTAAGTACTAGAAATGACTGCTGGTGGCATTTTAATTTTCTCTGCTTGGTGGCATTTTAATTTTCCCTTTGGGATTTTGATATATATATTTCATTAACATCATTTTAATGTGGAATTAATATAATTTTTTACTTGGAATTAATATTCCCCTCCTTACACTCAATTTTCCTCATTAGTTTTATGAATGCTGGAGGAAAACTGTGTGCTTATTAATCTTGGATAATTTTTTTGGTTTAAGTGGCAATTCATGTGAAGAATATAATATATTCAGAGTCATCTATGCTCATTGTAGGTCATGTGCTTATTAAGAGTAGAAATAGTGTGCGAGGTATGCTAACTTTCTAATGAGCACATATTGACTATTATTCTCCTAAAGGTCATGCACTTTTCTCTGAATTCATGAACAATCTGTCATAATTTAGTCCAAAACAGCCAGTAGTATGAGTGTGTCTGACACCCTCCAGGTGGAGTCAACCAGTTTCCTGAGAAAATATAAGCACCACTTTAGGCACTTTTATGAAGGATGCCTTCATTGTGATTCACTGTGACTGCAGTCACATGAGCCGTTTGTGCCAATATAATTGCGGGTTTAAAGAGCATGATCAGACAGCAACAACTGCCTTCCGTGCTCCAGTATTCGCCATCCCGTTCTGCCCCGCTTTGGAAGTGGAGTAATTAGGCACTGGGAAAGTCTGGTGTTTATGGATATCAGCGCTTTCACCCCACATTTCCAGATATTTGAACTCTCCTGGTGCGAAGTCAACCCTTGGGGGGGGTTTCTAGTCAGTTAATGATGTGCCTATAACTACATCTTTGTGCACACCAGCAAGTGCCAGCTGTCCTCTGGGGTGAGGGGGAGGGGAAGGGCAGGCTGAGAATCCTCCTTTGTCTTTTTTTCATGCTGATTCCTTTGCCTACAGATTTGTAGCACACAAGGTGGGGAAGGGGTTAATTGAAAAGATGAGTTTTTCAGAAGGGGAGGCAGCCTCCTCCAGCTGTTAAAACAGAGTGGTGCTTCAAATAAGCAGTCGTGCACATATGCAAAAGACAAATTTTTAAAAAGACACCACCCTACCACCCACTCCATGGTTGTCCTGCAGCAATAATCTGAACAGTCGACAATGGAGTGAGCCACACAGTGAGGCTACTTCAGGGTGTGCTGTCTGGTCACCCCTTCCCACAAAGATTAAACTGCTGCAGATAGAGGTGCTACCAAGCCTCCAGTGTGACCTCAGCCTGTATATACATGTGGTGCTCAACCAATGTATGCTCCTGTTGCTCAGCAATGGAGTAGACGTGAACATTTTTGTCTTTAGCCAGTTTCGTGTAGCGGTTAAGTGTGCAGACTCTAATCTGGGAGGACCGGGTTTGATTCCCCTCTCCTCCATTTGCAGCTGCTGGATGACCTTGGGTAAGCCATAGTTCTGTTAGGGCTGTTCTTGAAAGAGCAGTTCTCAAAAGAGCTCTCTCAGCTCCGCCTACCTCACAGGGTGTCCGTTGTGGGGAGGGGAAGGGAAAGGAGTTTGTAAGCTGCTCTGAGACTCTGAGTGAAGGGTGGGGTATAAATCCATTATCATCTACTTCTTCTTCTTCTTCTTCTTCTTCTTCTTCTTCTTCTTCTTCTTCTTCTTCTTCTTCTTCTTCTTCTTCTTCTTCTTCTTCTTCTTCTTCTTCTTCTCCAAGTGTTATAATTCTACATTTTCCTGATACATTGGCTTAAATATATCATATATTTGCATTGAGGATATTTATTTGCATTGAGGATATTTATTTTACATAGCTTGCACTGGCTAGTCAGGTACAGTTTTTTAATACAAACATAGGATATATTTAAATACATTGCTGTGTAAATGATAACTGTGGCTGTGTCAGGGGAATGCACAAGATAGTATCCAGCACTAGAAGTTGTGTTGTAAGTTATTCACCTATGGGATTCTACTTTTTGAATACCAGTTTGAACTGAATTTGTTCCCCTACATTTTTACTGGACTGGGCACTCATACTCGCCTTGAGAACATGCTTCTTAAAATTAAACAAATGGGACCCTATGAAGTTAATTCTGACATCTGGTGGTCTTCACAGTCCATTGTTGGCTAGCAGACCTCCAAAGTTTCAAGTAGAGTTTATACACCCCTGTTATATTTTCTTTAGCTGGTGATATAAGGTGAATGCAAAGTACATATGCTACCGCTGCTTTATGTGTCCCCAATTCCATTGTGAGGGGAAAATGATATTGCTTGTTATGAACTGAACTAATAGAGCACTAACAAAAAGCAGTGTTATCAACATAGCAAAGTACCTTCAGTCAAAAATCTCAGTACAAGTTATTCCTCAAGCCCCGAAAGCATTCTCATGTCTGCAGCCTGAATAGCCCAGTTTACCCAGAGCAGGTCAGAGCTTGGAAGCTAAGCAGGGAAACCAACTAGTTGAGGGTGCTACATAAAGGAAGGCAACGGCAAACCACCTCTGCTCATCTCTTGCCTGGAGCACTCCATGGATGGGGTCACCATGAATCGGTTGTGACTTGACGGCACATTGTTCTTCTTCTTGCAGAATTCTAAATGCTCTCATTTGTGCCCACGATACTGAGCCATACCAGAAATATGTGCCCAATAATATGGTATCCTGAGGAATACCATATTATTGAGACAGATTACCTTTGCTGGATTGGGATGACTGACCGCTTCAATCCAGTTGCTGGCAACCATTGAAGTTTCCTCATTCTCAGTTATAGGACAGGTTTTCTCACAGTTCTTTGCTTTCCTTAAAGCAACTTAACCCGTTTTCACAAGGTGTGTACTGAGTGAGAGTTAATGATATTGGCATATATCCTACCACTCCATGAAGCAAAGTTTAAAGCTTTTTTCCAGCCTAAAGACCCGTTCTCCAACTTAAATTACTCTTCCTGCAGCCTAAGGGAGGATACATGCCAATATATTCACTAGTAGTGTAATTGTACTCTGGAACTGCAGGTACAAAAATAATTTGATATTTGGTACAAATTTTAATTGTAAATTCTGTTCCAGGTAAACTCAAGGATATTTGGTACAAATTTTAATTGTAAATAATTCTGTTCCAGGTAAACTCATGAAATTTAGCATGCTGCACTTCTATTTTTAATTCCCTGTTCACCACCATCTCTGAAGTGATTAATGCTGCACGTTTCTGCTTTCCCCTGCTTCCGCCTTTTCACGCTTGTCACTTTTGCCTTTCAGCCACAGCTAGTTCCTTAGCAACAGTGATCACCCCTAACAGTCTTTGTGACAATATGCAAGTCATGTGCATCCCTGTTTCCAGCCAGGAAGACTCCAGGAACTAAACACCAGGGGTGGAGTAGTTAGACTTTGTAGAGTCTTCCTCTCCAGAAGTCTTTTGTTGACTTAAATATCAAAAGTCTGGTCACTTAAATAGGCCTGTTATTTTATGTGATATATTAAGACAGGAATTTCTCCCTGGTCATTCCTTACTTCCATCAGTTACAATAAACTGTCTTTTTGTCTTTCAAAATCTGAGTTCTTTGTTTGGTTTCAGAAGCTGTTCCTAAAGTATAGTCTGGGTTTGGGATTTGACACAGAGTTAATATGATAGATGTTTAACTTAGTACCATAATTATTGCACTCATTTTATATACAGCATACACTCATGTATCAAAACAATAATGGCCTGCTTTTGTTTTTGAAGCCAAACACTATTAATTCTTCTTCTTGTTGTTGATATTAGTGTGTATTCTGATGTGGCTGAAAGAGAAGGTTGTTCAAAAAAGCTTGGTGGTTCTATGAGGAACATATGCCTGTGTTTTGATAGTAACATTCCTATGAGAAGAACATTATTCTTATTAGAGAACAGTTATTCAACACTAATGTGTCCTGCAGTGATAATATTCCATGACATGTTGTTTTGAAATGAGGTATTTTATGTAAGAGCATATAAATTAAATCATGAATTCTTCAAGGGATTATAAAATTAGGTAGTTCTTGAAGTTAGGCCACCAAAGACTCCTGAATAATTGAAAAAACATTTGGATTGAAACTATTCACTGTTGTTCTGTTTCTATGCAGGATAGTCTGAAGCTTGATTATATAAAAAAGGAAATCGAAGCAGAATGGAAGAACACAAAGGTAATAAGAGCACATTAACACTGGGAAAGACATGAGACAGGGGAATATGTAAAATAATGTGGGTGAAAGGAAAGAACTGTTGCAGAGCAAGTTGCCATGTATGCAAGTTGACCTCTGAGGAAACTGAGCAATAAAATAAAATATTCATATAAGAAAGAAAGTTTTAAAGTCTAAAAGCATTTCAGAAAGATCTTTGCCTTGTTCAGCAAATGTAAAGAGATTTCCTTCATTTTTTAATTAGCAACTGCCTTTCAAAACAAAGGGCTTTCAGCTTTAAAATGATGTGATTTGTAAGTCCCATGTTTTCTTATATTGCTTAAGAAAGGTCTCAGGTAAAATGGAAGAATGTCCCTATGCCCTATGGAGAGAAGGGACAGAAACAGAAACTCCCATTCATAGGAAAATGGAAGTACAGAATTCTCGGCTACAAAGAATTTCCTCAGAAAATTACTCTTCCCCACTCCCCACTCTAATTAGCAAGGCAAGGAGGATGAGGTGAATAAAGCAGATGGAATGCTGTTATCTATACAGCTATGCTGCTACTCATTTACTAAAGACAACCAAATCTGTCAATAAATCAACTAAACACACACACACACCAAGAATGGGACATGCCGAGCCCAAGACACCCAAAATAACATGCATAAAAGTCAAGCACAGAGCACAGTCCTCAATTGATTTACACCAGATAGTAATTAAAAACTTTATAATCTCTCAAATGAGCCACTAATTAAAATAATATAAAACACTAAATTAAAACAATGGTTCAAAGAAATTTAAAATACAAAGTCTCAAACTGTTACAAATTAAACCAAGAGCCCTACACTAACAAGCTAGACAAACTAAATAACAATAAGCTAACAAGGCAAATCATAGTAAGCTAACAATCAAACAAATGAGCTTATAATAAGCTAAAAATAATAAGCTAATAACCAAAATTCCCTCCAAGCCTTTCCATCTACTTTTTGTTTCCTCCAAGCCCTTTCATCTACTCAGCTTTCACACCATTCAAACCCCACCCAACCAAGGGAGGGAGAGGAGATTTTGGCAGTGAGTCTATAAAACAAAAGAGGTGGGAGAGAAGTATGGGCTAACAACTAATTAAGCAGGTTAAATTAGACAAGGAACAAAAGATGAAAAACTCAGATAAAGCAACATAAAATATAGTGCCCCAAAGACAGAACACGGCCTCATAACATCCTCTCATGTTGGAACCGCTGTATGGATTTCTCTTTCTGAGAAACTGGGAAATGCTGCTTTGGGGTGGGGGGAGTGGTTAGTTTGGTTTTAACAGTTCCAGTCCATCTTTAAAACAGTGTGAATCAGTAAATGTAGAAAATGAGCTTCTCATTCTTTGCATGCTGAAATGAATGAGGCTATTGGTTCTCCTCGGTTTAGCCTGCATTCTGAATTTTTACTACAGTTTGAATATCATTTTATCACTATGTTGGTTTTAATTTTTAACATGTAATTTTTTCTGTTATTAGGACATGGCTGTGAATGATGTGCTATTTCACAGTGGAATCAGTCCTGGCATTGGAAAATGGGTCCATGAGCATGTTCGTTTTGAGAAGAATGAAAAAGAGCACGGAGAAGGTCTTCATTTTGCTACTTATAAAAAACCCATGTAGAACACAAGGGAGACTTCAGTCAAGACAAGTGTCTTCTACTTTCTTTTCTTTTGTTGTCCCGGTAACTTTTTAGCACTGTTTTCCTCCCCTGCTTCTTTCTTTTAATAGTCCAGCATTTGCTGTTAATCATGTCTTCTTAGTCTTCTTTCCTTGTCCAATTCTTCTTTGTTCCTATCTTGTAATCTGTCTAATGCTTATTTTAATTGAAAACAACAAAAAAGTGGACATTAATGCAGTACATTCAGCATCTTTCCTGTTACCTTGAACATTATTTTGCCATGTTCTGGGAGATGTCTAGGAGATTTCTGGAGCATAAGGAAAGCACATAATTTATTTATTTTAATATTTTTATGCTGCCATGCCATAAAATTAGGGTCCCGAAGTCAGTGAACATTAAAACATCTGAACAATTAAAAACATTAACAATGGTAAAATAATTCAGTAAAAACACATAAACATACAGAATGAGAAAGTAGGTCAATAACTATTACTGGGAGTATGCCAAATGAAACAGAAAAGTCTTCATCTTCTGGCAGAAGACACTGATAAAGAAAAACAGACAATCTCCTTGGGAAGGGAGTTTCAAAGTTTTGGTGCCACAACTGAGAAAACACTTTCTTGGGTCACCCACCCATCTAGCCTCACATGGCACGGGCAACCAAAGTAGGGCCTCCAAAGTTGACTGGGGTATATGGGTAGGTTTGTATGGGAGAAGACAGTTCTTAATGTATGTTCATCTGTGGCCATACAGGGCTTTAAAGATCAATACCTTAATACCGAAAATACCTTTAAAGGTCAATACCTTGAACCTTGCCTGAAAGCAAATTGGAAGACAGTATAGATGGAATAAGACTGAAGTGATATGGTCCCTATGACCCACTCCAGTCAACAATCTGTCCACAGCATTCTGTACTGTAGCTTCCAGACAGGGCAGCCCCACAGAGAGCACATTACAATAATCTAATTGAGATATTACCAAGGCATGCACTGTAGTGGCAAGATCTTTCCCAGCCGAGAAGGACTGAATCTGGCTCACCAGCCAAAGCTAGTAAAAGGCACCTCTGGCCACTGTTGCCACTGTTCATCGAACAGGAAGCCCAAGTCCAGAAGCCTTCCCTAGTATGCGCCTACTTCTTTAGGGGGAGTGCAACCCCTTAAGAGCAGGAGGTAACCCATTCTCTGGGTCAGACCTTTCTCCCACACCAGTAGAACCTCTGTTTCATTGGGATTAAGTTTCAGGTTAGGCCTTCTATCTTTTAAAAATACAGTAGTAAAGAAGAAAAATAAAACAAGTAAACCAGGGTGGTTTCCTTTAATGAAAAGGCAAAACAGTCAAAAAAACAAAAAAAAACAAATATATGTCAGATGATAGATAGACATTTACAAAATTATTCATGGGATAGAGAGACCTGACCAAGAGAATTTTTTCTCCTTCTCCAAAAATTCTAGAACTCTTTGCAGATCTGCTCAATGCAACTTAGAAAATAAGAAAAAATCATAAAAACAATCCTTAAAATTAATAAATATTAAAAACTAGCTATTAAAATTCATAAGACTAACTGGGTACAGATACCCAAGTCCCAAATGTATCCTCCTCTCTTCCAGCTAGAATGATACCCATTTGTAAAATCCACTCAATCAAGGCAGTCATTGTTTATTCTGCTTTCCCTATTAACTTTAACATAAAATCAATACTACAAGTATAGCTAAACCTGCCAGCATTACAAAAAAGGAGGAAACTCAAGCCATAAACAGTACCCAACATTACTCCCATAACAACCAATGGGAATTAGTGAGGTAAGCAAAAGTAACAACTGGAGTAGAGAATCATTGTACATCTATTAGCTAATAGAAAAATCAATTTCTCATAATAAAAAGGATTCTCAACCTTGACAGAGAGAAAGACATTTACTTCTGATATCCTCATTAGATTACAGTTGCAATCCTAAAAAAAGTTTTCTTGGGCATAACTCCCATTTCGTGGGCATAACTTCCATTTCGTGGGCATAACATGGGGCTTACTTCTGACTAGACCTGCTTAATTTGCTCCTTAAGCCTATATTTTGAGCCTGATGAGAGCAACTGAGACAGATCAGATACAATACAAAGGCCCCATAATATATTCAAGGAAGTGTCTTAGAGGAGGCAGCAGTGATAAATATATAATGATGCTTTGTATTGAATCAGTTCACTGGATCTAGATGAACATCATATATCTAAGAGTCAAGTGTGGGCCCTGAAAAGTACTGAGTGCGGAGGCTCAGCATGGTGACATCAGCTCAAGTTTATTAGGTTACATCACAACGGAAGATAAACTAGCCAGTTCGAGGCCAGCTTATATGCGTGTTCACACTCAAACCCAACACACACCCAATTCCCGTGATAGGCTGTATTTACATGTCCCAAGTTTCTATAGGTCCCTTTCAGGATCCGGGCAAACCTACCGGTATTGGTCTGCGCTAGGATCCTAAGGTGGCTATTGTTGTCCCAAGTTTCTATTGTAGGTCTGCCAGACCGCATGGCCAGGCTAGTGTAGCTGTGGCCATCTTAATACATAACAGGCCCATCGGTGGATACTTAAATACTTATATATTCTAATAGTCAACCTGGCCAGATCTGAGGATACTTAGATGGAGCCTGGAGACTGGAGCCACAAACAAACAATCCAGCCCTACCTGTAGCAGCCAATGGCATGCTGCAGAGGGGCCATTTTTGCCTCCTCGAGAGGAGGAAGGGGAAAGGGCTGCAGTTACAGCCAGGTCCTCAGAGGGGGGCAGAGCCTTAATGGCTGGCTGCACCCCGCCTTGTCAGTTTTTTCTCGTGTTCAGCTCACCCACCCGCCCTGTCTGTAGTGCAGGCTTTATGCTGGTCGCCCCATTGATTTGGGGCTTGGTAGGAATTTTTTTGCCTCTTTTCTGATTGGCCATGGAGAAGGGGTGTTTTTTGCCTACCCTGCACTGCAGTTAGTGGATTGAGGAATTGGCTTGGGTGACGTCATACGATAAGTTTGTCACTTTATTTCCAGGGCAGAATTAGGTCTTAGACAGAGTTTATGTGGCTCGGTAAGCACCAATCAGCAACCCCATGGGGGGTATAGGGGTGTGACAGAATCATCACTGTGGCCGTGCGGCCAGGGATGAGGATTGCAGGCTGCCTTTGGGGATTGTCAAGATGGATCCTCCATGCAGGCCATGCGGCTGTGTTGGAGGGATTCTCAGGGCACATCCCAATTGCTGGTCTGGCCAGGTTGCAAGCCACTTGCAGTTGGCTCCACCCAGGAGCCTTGGTGTCTTGCCCATTGTATGGCAAGGATGAGGCCAGGGGAACCCCAGGCCTTGACAGTGTCGCTGTTTACTGTTTGCCCTTGCCATTAATATTATATATGTTAAATAAAATGGCCCTTAGTTTTCCCAACCTTTGGTTGTCTGACTCTTCCATCGGGGAGGCGGGGGCGGGGAGGGGACAGATATTTCTACAAACCTGAAAAATGCCCCAAGTTTGCAGAAAAATCTGAAATTCTCCCAAAAATACACCGGTGGCATGGAACCTCACTGGGTAGCCTTCAGCCATTCTCAGCCTAACCTACTTTACGGAGTTTTTGTGATGATAAAACAGAGGAACCGTGAATGCTGTAAGCTCCTTTGGGTCTCCATTGTGGAGAAAGGTGGGGCATAAACAAACAAAATAAATAATACATATAGCTGAAGATGGGAAGCCTGGTAAAAGGTTGGTGAGTGGAAAGGAGAGAAGGAAGGGGAGAATGATGAAAATATGATGAGTGCCAGGAGGAGGAAAAAGAGGGGAAAGTGTTGGGAAGGTGATGATGGAGAAAATAAGCTACTTCTCATTAGTCCCTGCTGGTTCCCCACTATGCAACTTGGCCTGGCCTGGTGACTGGCACTGCATAACTCGACCATAGTTTTCCTTTGTATAGGCTACCAGGGGTAGGGATGGAGGGAAAACCTATGGTAGGGGGCTGATAATGGTAGGTTGGCTGGTAGGTGAGGAGAGAAGGAAGCAGGAAAGGGGGAGATACTATAGGGGGTTTCAGGGAAAAGAAAGAGGAAATAATGAATGGATGGGGAAATGAGATAACCCCCCCGCAAGTCCTTGCAGGTTTCCACTTGTTATTGTCTAATCTGATAAGCAACTGCTTTCCCAGGTCTGAGGCAGAGAAAGTTCTTTCTCCACCATTTGCTCTCTAGTGATGCAGAAGATGATATCAGAGACTTTGGCCGAATCTGCATCTAGCATGTGCTCCGCTGCCTTACCAAACCCACACTGGAACAGAAATTCCCATCTGCGTTGCATGCCACTTTCACTTTGATTGATTGTCGATTTTTTTGGCAGTGTCCAGACTGCATGCCGCATTTGATCTCTGGTTTTATGGTGGCTGTCTGCATAGATTTATGGCTGTTTTATGGCTATTCAGGGGTGATTCTGCAGTCAGTACGGCGTTGGCCTAGAATATTTGAATGTGGTTTTGAGCCGCATCTTTTTCTGTTCCAGTGTGGGTTTGGTAAGACAGCGGAGCAAATTCTAGATGCAGATTCGGCCTTTCTGAATGCAATGCAAATGCTTTCTCACTGAGCCTTAATCCACTCTATAAGGATGCATTCTGCATTGCAATGTCCTCAGTTTATAAATTCTTTGCTATTTGGACCAGGGCTGTCTGTAGTTCTTTTATTCAACTAATTTGGGGTGGAAAGGCTTACAGACTGCTCTATTCTTTCCAGAATTTCAGGAAAGTCAACTGAAGAGAGATAACACATCAACAATGTACTCAAGAAAGTACGGAATAATGTTCTACTGCTGTTTGAATTTTACCTCTCAGTTGAGCCCCTGAAAAAGCTCCTGCAAGACCTAAGAACTTTCCAGAGTTATTTTGGGACCTAGATGGTCCCAGCCTACCAGACAACCTGTACAATCACCCAAGGTGCCAGATTTTGAGGGGTGCCAAAGGTGATAGGAGCCACCCCTTTCCAGTGTACCTTTCTCCTGGTAGCTTATGGCTGCTTGCCACAATCCTTCTTTCCCTTCCTCCTCCTGGTCCTGCACAAACACCAGCTGTCTCCACCACTGCTGTTCCATTACCACCACCCAATACCCCAGCGTGGAGAGTAGCATGGCACAGGGCTGAACATGCCTGAGGCCATTGTCACTAAAATCATTGGGAGGGGCTAGCATGGAACAAAAGAGACACTATGTGGGTGCAGTCAGACGGCGTGCTGAGAGCGGGTTAAACTGCTCCGGTTCTAACCAGCTTATAGTTGATCTGGATCACACTTACCTCCCTTATCCTGCTTTACCGCGCAGTCACAGCGCTCCCCACTGTCTACACTACCGATGCACGGGAGCGTGTGTCGGCTGTTTTTTTCTTCTCAGTTTGCACATGCACATAGGAGCCTCTCCATAGAAGGGGGGGAACTACCATGGTGCATGTGCAGAACCACCACCCTCCAACAAAAGACTTCCCTTTAAACACTTGACCCGAAAATGGCCTCCGTGAGATCCCGAACTCATCTAAACGCTAAAACAAGTGACCATTTAAATGTCAGTTTTCTAAACGTGGTGGCAGAGCTTCACCTATGCACACACCGCCAACGCATTAAAAAATGGTGGGCAAAAAGCAGAAGCCTCGGGCAGCTTTCGAGCGGGGAGGGGGTTTAAACCAGAAGTGGCTTGGCACTGGAGGAGTGATCACACAGGGGGGAAATGCGGCTTTAAACAGGAGAGCTGAGAAAACACCACTTTGGGACCTGGTAACAAAATACTCCAGGTTAAAGCAGTTTTGAGTCGGAAACCAATGGCTGGGGATGGGAGACAGATGTTGACTGTGTGATCGTGCATATAAAATCCGTTTCTGAAGCGTGATGACCCCAGATCAAATGGCGCATCTGAACACACCCTGTGAGTGAAAGCCACGGTGGTGGTGGCAGCAGCACCCTATCTGCTCCTGCCTCAGGCCTCACACAAGGATGAGGAGAAGTTGGTGCCTGTAGGAGAAGCAACAACAGTAGCAGCATGTCTCCCAGAGTAGCCAGAGCCCACTTCCCACTCCTTCCCCATCTCCCAGCCTTCATCACCCCCTTCATCATTGGAGCAGAGTTCTCTCAACAGTGGGAAAAATTGGACTCCCAGGATGAAAATGGTAGCCACATTAGGATATTCATGCACGCAGAGCAGTTGGAGGAATGGAGTCACATTAGGGAATTTATGCATGCACAGCAGCTGGAAGGTAGATGCTCTAAGCTACACTCTTGGTACCATTGGGAGGAGGGATGGAACACCAGAGCTTCAGCGCATTCATGAGCAATTGCCCTCAATGACTGTGTGTGCTTGCACTGTCTGCCCTAGGTAAGCAGTAACAGTGAGAGTAGCCTAGTGCTACTGAAACTGGGCCCAGAGAAGGGGAAATTAGCTTTTAAAAGGGTTCCAGAAACAATAACGCAGGATCTTGTAGTCTGAGTATACCAGGATGGATCTTGGTGTGGGATACCCCAAAATAAAATTATGAAGAAAGAGAGTGAGAGAGTAATTGTAAACACAAACAAATGGTTTTATTGTATGCAAAATAAAATCAGAAGAAATACAAATGTAAGCATCTGAGAACTAATTCCCCAAGTAATCACACACAGATACACACATACAAACACCAACAAAAGAGAAGGTAGAAGGGAGGAAATTGGGTAGTTTTAGGGAAGGGACAGACAACCTTAAATCCTGGGTTTGAGGTCTGGAGAGGTCCAGGGATAGATGCAGCAAAGGCCCAAGGAGCAAAACATCAAGGAGAAAAAAAGGGGGGGGAGCCTGTGGAGTGTAGCAGTGGTTCTCAGAAAACCAGAGTTCTGACCAGCAGAAATCTGGACTTGAGATGTGAGGAACCGTTTGCTAAGACATGGGGTCCCTCTTTTATGGACAGATGATCCCCAGGGTAGGAGGAGTTTTGGCCATCCTGGCTATGGGTTAGGCTATTGTGATCCAAATCTGCATGGGCACAAAGAGCCTGGGTGAGGCAACAGGGTTAACGTACTTTAATTAGGTTGAGTTGAGAACCATATGCCACTGAGCTGGGGGAGATTGCACTTAATCAGTTTCTAATTCCAGCACACCCTTCCCTTTCTTCCCTGGGATTTTCCAATGTCATGGCTGAACCAAGGTTTCTTCATGAGACTCCTGAAGTGTCAGATCCCTTTGGAACTTAGCAGCCCCATAGCTAAGAAGTTTTTGTGGAGGGGACCGGGGGGGGCACCAGCCAATCAAAGTTAATTAAATTAACGTTGATTTAGTTGCTGGGACTCCTAAGGCAGCCCCAGCTGCAACCGAGGGGGGAGGAGAGCACCGCCACCAACAGCAGGGACAGCCCTGGCACTGCAGACGAGCCCTCAGGTCTTGCAGGCACGCTGGGGCGCTCTCTCCCACTCTCTCTCCACCTCTCTCAGCAACTGGCCACCAGGGCAGGTTCTGGGCAGGAGGGACCCGGCTGTATTGTCTGCAGGGTGCCTAGAGAGCCCCCCTCCCCTCTCTCCATGGCCCCTAGCATGACACCCTCATGGCTTGGTGACTGAGCCCTGCGGAGCCGCCTCACGTCTTCCACCCCCCCAGCCCCCACACAGGCCAAGCCCCCGCCCTGCCCACCCTCCTCCACTCCCTCCCAGTTCCTGTGTGTCCCCCCCTCACCCGACATCCAGCCCTCTTTGTCTCCCCGGCTCTTCTCCTTGTGCCCGCTCTGACCCAGCAAGGAGCTGCCAGCAGTGTCGCTGCAGAAGGAGGAGGAGGTGGAGGGAGCGTGAGAGCCAGCCAGAAACCTTGGCTTGGCACTCTTTTTTTTTTTGAGGGAGCAGCAGCAGGCAGCATGGAGGGGGGAGGGGGAGCTGAGGATTGGGCAGAAAACCACAAGGGGGCCGGGCCCCATGGGCCCTGTGGGCGCTACAGGCCTGAAACTTAGGAAGAGGGGTTGCCTATTAAAATGTGTAAGTCCCAAATAAGAGGAGAACTCTACTATCTAAGGGGTCTTGGAGGAGGGCGTGGTGTGTCCTCACATTAGAGACCCAAAAACCTTGGGCTGGCCCTGGTTAAGACTATCTTGCATTTCTTATGCTTCTCTTCCTGACAAAGCCAGAAACCTCTTTACAGACCCTTCAGATGCTTCTTGAAAACTTTGCACAAGTCTCAGGCCTGCAAATCGGTGATTATGTCCATAAACTGAAAGGGATGAGTTCCAAATGGACATTAACCTCATTTAAATATCTAGGTATTCATATACCACTGGCTACAACTGATCTCCTGAAATTTAATCATGATAAAAGGGTTACAGATATTCAATCTAAATTATCTTTATAGAATGTGTCCATTCTAAGTTGGGTAGAGAGATATGATATTATTAAGTCTTTTTTGCTCCCAAGGTTTTGGTTTTTGTTCAGGACCATTCCAGTAACTATTCCCTCTTCAACTATACTGAAATGGCAACAGATCCTTTTGTGGTTCTTTTGGGCAGACAAAAAACATAGATCGAACCAACATACTCTTTTGTGCCAACGTAAGCATGGAGGTCGTGGTTTACCAAGTCTTTTCCATTACTACCATGCGGCCCAATTATCTGTTATTCCACAGTTGTTATTTCTTCGACTCATTGAACATTGGTCTACAAGCATTCTACCTCTGTGTTTGATTTGACACATTTTTTTGGCAATCTCCACAATCTCATTGCAAATGGGCAGCTCAAAATCCTCATTTGGGGGCACTTCTTTCTACTTGGGATGCACTTTCTCGAAATCTTCTCCCACGGATTTCTCAATTCTCATCTTTATTTATTCATGATTGTTTTTTTTAAAGCATGTCAACAGCATATCTGGCATTTTGGAAACAGAGACAACTCTCACGACTGTTGGGCCTTTCTGATGGGACCTCATTAATGACAAAAAACATTGTTGGAACATAAATTGACTGTCTGTATTCCATGGTTTACTTACCTTCAAATACAACATTTTTGTTTTACAATTAATTTCCCAGAGATCTTATGAACCCCGTGTCTTCCTTTTGAATGCCTGCTTTGTCATCAACCTGAAAAACAGAAGAGGTTACTTTCAACCCTGTATGATATTCTGGAAACACTCGATCTGGAAACCCCTTTATCCTACCAACTTAAATGGCAGAAGGACTGTTCTTCAATTGACCCTACTTTTACATGGGATTCCATATGGTCCTCAACAGAATTCAGTTCCTCTGTTTTGGTGACGAGATACCAAACATTCAAAGTTCTATCCCATTGGTATTTCACACCAAAAGCCCTCATGCATGCTACTCCAGGACTGAGCCCAGCATGCTGGAAAAAATGTGGTTCTGAGGATGATTACCTCCACTGTTGGCTTACCTGTCCAGTGCTCCGGCATTTTTGCCATTACAGTGCTGAAGACAATCTATACGATTACTGAGATCCAACTAGATGATACACCTGAACATCTACTCCTGGGATTACTTCTGAATGATGATGTACCAACATGGAAACAATTGATTATTGGTATTTTACTAGCGGCTGCAAGACTTGCAAACACTTCTCAGTGGATATCTCCTTCAGCCCCATCTGTTTCGGCTTGGCATTCCAGACTTTTAGCTAAATTAAGTTTTAATTTTAATTTGCCTTCATCAGCAACAGTTTCCAAGATTACAAGAACCTGATCTCCTATTTTAAATTATTTGGCAAAGAACAGAGAAATTCCAAAAGAACTTTATACTTGTTATATTTAATTTAAGGCCCTTTTTTTGTTTTGTTTTGTTTGTTTTACTGGTGTTGCTGTACCATTGTTTTAATTTTTGAATGTAATTAAAATTAAATTAAAATTAAATTGAAAAATAGACCATCTTGCATTTCTGTAGTATTTTTACATCCTCGTTTCTCAGTAGCATATCTAGAAACTACGCTAAGGTTGGCCCTGGTTCTATTGTAGAAGCTTTTTCATGGAGACACTGTGATGAGACCAGGTCCCAGTCTGTGTATCCAGATGATAAAATGCACTAACTTCCTCAAGATCCAATTATTTGGGGAAGGGTAACAATCAAAGTATCTTCCTGTAACTGTGTCCGATTCCCCAGGCATTCAAATAAATCCACGTTTGTAGCAAAGTAGCATTTATTAAAGCGATGGTGAAAACAGGTACACAAGGATTGTTAAGAATGGAGACTACCTCTGGGGTACAAGATAATAACCAAATTCAAACCAGGCTGTGGCCAATGGGTCCTTTTCCCGCGTGTGGGAAAGCAGGTAAAACAGGCGCCCCAAACCCCTGGGAACAAACGGTCTTAAACATAAACACTAATTCGCTTCCCAAGCCCTAGCCTATTATAATCAAAGCAAAGACAAAACTCCTTCCATCCTCCAGCAGTCGACCTTGGGCATTATCTAAGTTCCAAAGCAGCCCTAACAAACGGGGAAAGGCATTTACCTAATGAGCACAGTAGAAGTAAAAGCTGGTGATCTCCTGGGGGTGGTGGTGGGGTGGATTAGCTCACGCAGGAAGCATACACAGTTACACAGAACTCCATGGCAGCTTGCTGACAAACTGATGGTTAAAAGCTCTTTGTGACTATAACTACTGAATCTCATTAAAATACTTTTCTTATTTGAAATAACAGAAGGAGGTCATCAGCACAGAAAGTTAGCCAGAGGATGATTACCTGATCTGTGTGTGTGTGGGGAATCCAAAAGCTCCGTCATATCATTTATATAGACAGAACAAATAACAGGAAAGCTAAATTGTACCCTTCTATTGATTGTAAAAGATTCACTGTGTTCTTAGCCAGTCTCTTTAAAACAATCAGAAGCAGGAGACCTTCTGGGTACCTTTTATTTTAAGCAGAGACATGCCAAATCACATACAAGTACATTCTTCAGACTTGGTAAGAGGGTTGCATATTTTGTATTGAGATATCTGAGTGAACATCAGTCCAGCTGAACCACAATAAGTATAACCAGTAGCATCCTGTTGCCTACTTGTGGCATATTACAATCAGGGTGTAAATGCATTTAAATGCCAGATCAGTGTGATGTGTTTGGGGAGCTGTTTGTCACAGTTTTAGGAGGCAGGATTACAGAGTGTGATTTGTGAAGATGTAATGCTTAGGGCTTACTCATATCTTCCATTGTATATGTGATTTTCCAGTCTTGGAGTCAACTTTTGAACTCCTTCACAACCAAAACTGTTGGTATCTTTCATCATCTCATCTTGTTCCAATGTTTTCCATGTAGCACTGAAGAAGCCAGATACACCATCAGTATATTTAATCCCCATGCAAATCAAGTGATGAATTGCAAAGGGCACAAGTCACTTCCCTTTGTTTCTGCTTTCTGCCTTGGCAGTGCAGGATGTCCCTAATTTATGCCTGAGTTGCATCGGTTAGGCTATTTGACAGACGAGTGCAGACAACAGTTGCCTTTGCTTCCTATGGGAAAGCAATCCAATATTTGCTGAGGGTTTTTTTTTTGGGTGGGGGGAGTCCATTGAAATCTGCACTTTTCAACAAATCAGAACTTTTGTCAAATCAGCAGACAAGTTATGTAAAATGACCAGGGGCTTTTCAGTCTGGGCTCCATGTAAAGTTTTATGTTCTGTGGGAGTAGTTTTTCAGCCACCATCATCATTCCTCCAGCATTTTCTAAAGAGAGGAATAAGTGAAAATTCCCAAGTACTCAGGAGGGATGCTGAAAAAACTGAGAAGAGAAATGTCTTTCTACCTAAGACTAAATGAAATAGAAACAGAGTGGTCTAAACTCAGTCTGATTAAATCTCTCCTTATATATAATTCTATTTTTGAGTGGAAACATTCCATGAACTCCCTCAGCCATTGGCCCGTCAGCCACCACTCAAGAGTACTCACGTGCTTTTGGCCAGATGCTGGGTCTGCTTCTCTTCCCCACCCACTCCCCCTTCAGCCACTGTGCCCTGTCTGAATTACTGGCAAACGTCTTTCTCTCTTGACGAAGATGCTTTTCCTGTGTGGGACTAACTGTTCCCTCAGTGGCTGTTGGTAGGTGTAACAAAATGGCAGTTACCTGTGTTTGTAAGATGGCTGTGGTTCTTTGTTTAAAATGTTCCCCCATAAGGTTTAATTGAGCTGTAGTTCCAGAGAGGGGCCTGCAGGGGTATCACTCACTGGGTTGAAGGGAGCTTCCTCATCTGCTGGCCTACAGTTCCCAGCTGCCCCAAGGCCAAAAAGTGTGGGAAAATAGGGACTGTCCCAATGGGTGGCATCAATATAGACTGCAGCTCAACCAGCTAGGAGGCTGTCTTTGTCCCTGGGAGGCAGCAGAAATTCAGTGTCTCCATAGTCGGCTGTACTGGGTGTTGGAAATGTATATGTTTACAAGG
>NW_015172578.1:0-6523 GCF_001447785.1 Gekko japonicus
CCAAGGTCACCCAGCAAGTTGCCATGGCATGAGTTGGGATTCAAACCTGGAAGTCTAACACTTTAAACTCTATACCACACTGGCTCTTGTTATAGAATAGTGTGTTGGAATTTTAATCTTTTTTACTGGCATGATTATATATAAAAGGTAAACAAAAGAAGTTTTTCACTGTCTGTATTTCTTTTCCAGCCATTGAAACAAAGTTTGGGTCCAGCAGCACCTTTAAGGGCAGACTTTGTTCTGCTGCTTCAGACCAGCATGACTAGACTACCCACCTGAATCTATTTTCTGGCCATTATTATTATTTGTTTTATTTCATGACTATTCCTGAAAATAATTTTGTCATATTGAGGAGGAGCCCTGAACTGGATAGCCCTGGCCTAGCCTGATCTCGTTAGATCTCAGAAGCTAAGTAGGGCTGCCCCAGAGGCAGGCAATGGCAAACCACCTCTGAACATCTCTTGCATTGAAAACCTATGAGGTCGCTCTAAGTCAGCTGTTACTTGACAACAACAAAAAAATAGAGGAGAGGGTGTTAAAAAATTGTCTGCCCCAGGCACCAAAGAGGCTAGGTATGCAACTGCCCCAGTGTTTACAGCTAACATCCCATGGTACTGCATGTGGAGGGTATCCCCCACCCAGTTTTCTGGTATCACATCATGGGGCACTGCAACAGTGTCTCTCCACTGTATGCCAGTGTATCTCAGTTAGGTGCTCTTCCCTCCCCTGGATCGTGCTGTAAAACGATTAGACTCAATTTTGAATATGACATTGGCAAGACAAAAGTACTTATTCAAATTTGTATTTCTTAATTTCATTCACCTTGCCTTCTGTTTCAGATAATGGGAATGTTTGATTATTGTATGGTTTAAAATAGCCTAGAAGCCATACTATTCCCAGACACTTTCAAAATTAAACATTCTTTGTGGTTCTCTGAGAAACTGAGGCAGTCCTGAATTGGCTCAGAAATTGCACTGCAAATATTTTTACAGAACTAGGGATGAGCAAAATGGCCTTCAGGCCAGTACAATTAATTAGACAAACTTCCACCCATGTTTAGTTTGGACCGACCAGGCTGGTGTTTTTTTTAAGAACTCCCCTCCCAACTCTGAATGAAATTAGGACCAAGATTACTAAAGCATCATGGTTGTAAAAAGATAATATTTAAATTGTTCTCCAGGTTCTTTGTTATATTGCCTAATCTCAGACCAGAAGATTGCTGATGAAATACGGCAAGGTCATAGTGAACCTCTGTAACAAGGGAGAAGTTCCTATAGCACTCAGGTTCATGAGCAATAACAATTAGTTGTAGCTAGGGAAGCCATAAACTTAACCACAAATAAGTTTTTCAGGGCATTTACCATATTTAATAGGAATGATTATAGTAAACCAATCCCAGAATTAGTTTGGTGGAATGGCAAATATCCCAAACTTGTTATGAATAGGTTGGCTGCTGTGCAGCACTTTTTTTTTTTTGCTACTAGCCATACAATTTGGTTGAGCTTTGGGATTAATTAACATAAGGACCAAGCATCTAGTGACATGGATTGTTCCAGATCTCAGAGTGACAGTGTGTGGAGTGGATCGCTTTAGCATCATGGGTATGCAAATTCGGGTGTGCACTGAGCAAGAGGGGGAAGATTCTGGCTGCATCAAGTGGCACTGGCAAGGCAATAATATGGACTGTATCTGTGCCCCTTCTTCCCAGTTATTTGTCAACAAAAGGACAAAAATGGTCCTGACCGTGTGTGGCAAAAAACCAGAACCATTGTTGTGGTTCTCAAGAGGGAAGGAGACAATATTTCATAACCAAATGAAATATTTCATAAGTTGTTAAATTCAGTGTATTGTAAAAGACGCAAGAGTATTGATTTGTTATGGTTAACTGTACTTCCTTTTCCAATTTCCTTTCTTTGGTGCATTGTGCCTCACAATACCTCACTATTGCTAACTGCTGACATGAGGAAAATACAGCTTTCATGGTCCTTTGCAAAGACACACACACACATTGCACAGTAAGGGTGCATGAAGGCCAATCATGCATGCATTCTGTTGTGCCAAACATGCAGCCATCTAATGAACTCTGATGAATGGGTTGGTAAGCACTCCATACAATCATCAATCAATTAGTGTTACCCAAAATAGACAGTCTCCACTTAGTTTGGGGGAATTTGTTTGGAGACAGAGCAAGAGGCGGGTAACTGACATCTCCACATATGTCAGGGGTCATTTGGGGGGGACGCGGGGGGACGCCATCCCCCGGGTGAGGTGTGGGAGGGCGGGGCCTGGAGCTCCCTGCTGGTGCCCGCTGGAGGTCGCCGCCGGCTGTGGGGAGGACACACTTCCGGTGATGTCAGGGGGTGTGGCATATGCTAATAAGTTATGCTAATGAGTCCCCCTAGCTCTTTTTCTACGAAATGACCCCTGACCTATGTATATGGGGATTTGTCTTTATGAGACTCTCAGAAGTAACCAGGCTTTTATTTACAGGAAGGGTTTTTATTGAAACAAAAAGAGAACAGAATAAAACAAGGATGCACATAGCAAACACAAGGGCTAACTAGTAGAATCAAGGAGGAAAAAGGAAAGTGGCGTAGGGATGGGTGACAATTACCGATCTTGAAGAGGTCTGTGGAAGCAGCCAGTGTTTCAGGAAACCAGAGAGGACCCACACACAAGTGGGGGTGTGAGGGGTATCAAAGAACACACACAATACTGGAGCAGCAGGGTGACATATTTATAGGGCAAAACAATCCTGAAGCAGGTTGACTCACTGCCAGAGGACAATGAACTGATCATTCTAGCAGGGCTCTTTTTGTAGCAGGAACTCCTTTGCATATTAGGTGACACACCCCTAATGTAGCCAGTCCTCCAAGAGCTTACAGTGGCCCCTGTAAGAAGAGCTCTGTAAGCTCTTGGAGGATCGGCTAAATTAGGGGTGTGTCACCTAATATGCAAAGGAGTTCCTGCTACAAAAAGAGCCATTTCACAAAGAGGTGGGAGAGGTTTTATGGCCCTACAAACACTAGACAGGAAGGATGATAGGGAAGGTAAATAGACTTAAGTGTTGATTAATCGCTGCTTAATCAAGGGTAATGGGCGAAGGGGAAGTCAGGCTTGGTGCTGAAGGGATTATTTCTGAGTGCATGGGTGCCCCATTGTTCTGAGTCATGCATCTCTCCAGGTCAAGGAAGGGATATTAGCCAGCCAGTCATTTACACTTGCACCTTGAAAACTGTTTTCCTAGGCCTCTGCCTGACTGGCATCCATTTTGGTTCACTTTGGCTCAAGCAGTGTCCTGCACTAATGTATATAGAGGGGTGTTTCTGGCTTTTTAACCTATAAACTGCCCCTCAGTGGGAGGAGGGGTCTCACTGCTAACATTGGAAGGATATTTGTGAATGACAATGGAAGCTTCAGAGGGTGGATTCTATGTCATCTGTGAATAAATGCCTTTTTTGGGTAGAGGGCTGACTTGAGTAAAACCTTTACAAGGAAGTTTTAAAACTTTTTCTCTCTGGGCAAAGAACAAGCAGGAAGGGTAGATAAGTTTATTTTTTCCAGTGTATAGGGAAGTCAGTTCAGTTGCTTTCCAGACTTACCTCAGCCCACCTTTATACAAATGCTAATAGATCTAGCAGGAGAGATAATGGGTGAGTCAAGCTCTCCTCCTTCTCCAAGCAGGGAACAGAGATTTGGAGGACTTTAGACTAGAAAGGATCCAGGAAGAATCTCCAGGAAAAGCTTCTCCTACCCAGCCTGACCTGGTCAGTGGGTGGGGAAAAGAGAGGTGATAAAATTCAGGGATGGAAGGAGGATGGTCTCTTTTGCGCTGAGTCCATCAGAGCAGACAGAATTCTTACCTGAGGTCTGGAGGAGGCAGCCATTACCATGGGCAGGCCTGGACAGCCAGAGGAAACTGCAAGGTAATGGTAACTCTGTAGAGATCTAAAGAGCCCGTCTAAGTTAAAGAGCCTATCCTATATTTTAACATCTGATAGGGCATGTATAGAGAGAGGGACAGAGAAATTGCATTTTACCCACTTCTTTTTAATCCCTTGCTTAGTCTGGTGCTGTGCTAAATGTATGCTTGTGAACATTTTTCCTTTGAAAAATACTTTATGACCTTTGATGCTGGTAGTGGTTCTTTGTACCACATAGACTTCCATTGTCTTGGATAAGCTATTTTAAAAGGAGCTCCAGGGGGAAAGCAGGCAGTTAACAAGTGGCTATTCCTCCAGTAGCACAAAAGGCAGTAAATGGTCCCTGTGATGACCAGGCATTGGGCAGCAGGAGACAAAGAGCCAAGGACTCAGAACTTGGAAGGGAAGCTGGGAGTTCTGACCCTCCCAACAGGCAATTCCTTACAAAGGTCAGGTAGTGGCAATGGTTACCCAAGAAAGAAAAATCTGTCCATGTGTTGGGAAAACCTTGGAGGGCAGGGTGGATCAGGGCCTGCAGGCCTGAGCAAGACTGTTCTTCCACAGCATCACATCCCCATGGAGGTTCCTCCCTTCCCCATACTCTGCCTAAGCTAAAGAGCATATCCCTTCCCCATACTCTGCCATCTCCAGGCTCTGCGCCCAAATCTCCAGGAAATTACCAAGCCAAATTTGGTAACCCTGGTGATAAGCACCGGAGAATCCTAAGATTTATTTTAGAAAAGTTATATCCTTCATTTTTACTCAGGATTTAAAGTGAATTCCAATAAAGATTTTAAATACAACTCTTGTATGATACCCATAACAGTAGTGATTGACCAGTAAAGGACATGAGAGGCTCATTGTCTATTCCTCCTTACTGAGAAATTAAGACAACTACATGTCTAAAATTAAAGTACTAAGTTAATACGAGTGGAATCTTGATTGTATTTTCTGACATATGGGCATAAATGGCTAAGAAAGAATATTCCTAGACTGGTATCTATCAAGACTTCTTGATTAGTCCTACTTGTTCTAAACTGAAGCTCTACCAGATCTCACACATCAGCTACTATTTTAACTGTTACACTAAGGTACCTTTTAAAATATTATATGGGATTTCTGAGATCTTTTCAAAATATAAGGAAAGAACTAAAGTAATGTTTTAGGTAAATTTAGAATTTTGGGTGAACTCTGTCAAGCTGAATGCCATATTGTAAACTGCTTTGGAAATCCCCTTTCGGTTTCCATGCAGTGTTGGAGGTGGGCAGTTTCTGAAGAATACTGTCAAAGCCTCCTTGTACATACTTTACCTAGAAAAATACTAAACTGGAAGTGTCCTTTGGTTAATTGTGGAAATGTCAAGGCAACAAAAGAAAGAAAGTGTTCTCTAAAGGATATACATTATGATCAAAACCATGAGTCTGGTATTCTGAGCAATCCCATTCAACATATAGTATTTCTCTCCCTTGGTGAACCTAGTATAGCCCAATAAAATGGTGGTTATTGAGTGGCTCCAACATTTTGGATGACCTAGAGCAAAGAATTATTTTAGATTCAACTCTTTATATATCAGAAGGTAAACTTCAGTGTTGTTAGTATGGGAATTCCCACAAGGCAGTGAAGAATTCAAGCATGAGAGGTTCATCCTTAAGAGGAATGCCCAAGAGACTCATTTAAAATCTTTCTTATCCTTTTGCTTTTCCTTCACTGGATGTTGGCAAACCTGCGCTGTACATTTTATCCAACTGAAACATCCTTGCTTCACTTTGTTGATCTAACAAACCACGTGTCACAAAAAATATGCCTGGAAGAAATATCTTTTTGTGTCTTTGTGTTCTTGTGGCATGTAGTTTTCATTAGAACTGTTGACTAATTGTCATCATTTTAAAATAAAATAAATCACAACCTGAAAGTCTTCACTGCAGGCATGCTTGGTTGTGCCCCTCCCCCCAGTCATTGGACAATAACTCATTTCTTTCAGGAGGATCTCATATTCAGAGACATGTGAAACTGAAACGTCTATGAATGTCTTTTAGTGAAGTCTTTTTACATTCAGTCTGCTCTGCCATCTTGGAGAAGACAGAAAAAAGTGTGTGGTAATGTGATTCGACTTAAACAAAATCTTTTGAAGAAATGTCATTGGCTATCTATATATCTAATAGCCAAGTTGCCCCTGGAGTGCGGATCGCTAAATCAGCGCTCTGGGGGCAGCTGGGGGGTTGGGGGAGGTTTGTGCACAGGTGGGCCAGTCCCCACATGTGCACAAAAATGCTAAAAGTTGAAAAAAAATATTTACATTAGGTAAAATGCTAAAAGTTGAAAAAAATATTTACATTAGGTAGAAAGTAAACATTAAAAGAGCGTTCCCTGCGCACACGCAGAGAACGCTCTGGGAACTGGCGGGCCGGCGGCTGGAAGGCACTCAGGCCTCGCCGCCGGAGCCGGGTTGGGTTGGGGGAAGGAGATCCGCCGGGCCCAAGACAGGGAGGGGGGAGGAGATTGGGAGGCTCGCTGCAGAAGTCTGGGGAAGGGGGGGAGATCGGCGAGGCGAGCAACAGCTTTGGGACCTGCCTCGCCGCCGCCACCACCCAAGGGGATGG
>NW_015172578.1:6606-9817 GCF_001447785.1 Gekko japonicus
GGCTCGGCTCGGCTCCCCTCCGGGGTGCTTTAGCGTAGCCCGGTCTCTGGAGGGCGCTGCGCCGCAAGGCTCACCCCTTCTCTCCCGCCTTCCCCAAACCACTTCCTCGCCGGCATAGGTGGTGGTGGTGCTGAGCAGTCCTTGGCCCGGAGCCCGGCAGCATCCCTCGCCGCCGCCGCCACGCTCCCAAACTGGCCTCGCTCCCCACCGTGGGCTCGCCTCGCCAGGCAGCAGCAGCTCACGCGGGTCCCCTATCTTGTTATAACTAATTTTAATTCTGCAGCTTTCTGAACTGGGGCTTGCAGGGAAAACTGGAATCCTAAACCTACTTTTTTAAAAAATATAATCTAACACACATTCACTTCCAACTAGTCAGCCAGATAGCTAGAGTGATTTCTAAGAGAGTGGGCCAGTCCTCGTGACAATACTAGACACCAGCTGCCAAACTTTTACTGTCTGTACTGTCCTAGAAGAGATCACCCTAGGCCAGCAGGCAGTGCAGATACATACTTGTGTAGTGTAGTGGTTAAGTGTGCGGACTCTAATCTGGGAGAACTGGGTTTGAGTCCCCACTCCTCCACTTGCACCTGCTGATGTGACCCTGGGTCAGTCACAAGCTCTGGCACAGCTGTCCTTGAAAAAGAGCAGTTTGTGTCAGAGCTCTCTCGGCCCCACCCACCTCACAGGGTGTCTGTTGTGGGGAGGGGAAGGGAAAGGAGTTTGTAAGCCGCTCTGAGACTCCAAGTGAAGGGCGGGGTATAAATCCAATCTCTTCTTCTTCTTCTTCTTCTTCTCCTCCTCCTTCTTCTCCTTCTTCTCCTTCTCCTTCTCCTCCTCCTCCTCCTCCTCCTCCTCCTCCTCCTCCTCCTCTAAGGATGCATCTTATGAACATTTTACAGTATATGACAGCCTGTATTCTCTATGGGCTCTGTGCTAAGAAGTGTCCAGCCAAAATAGGAGAAGGGTAGGGTTGCCAGTTCTGGGTTGGGAAACACTTGGAGATTTTGGAGGTGGAGCCTGGGGAAGGCAGGATTTGGGGAGGGGAGGGACCTCAGGAGGGTATAATGCCATAGAGTCCACCCTTTGAAACAGCCGTTTTCTCCAGTGGAGATCAGTTGTAATAGCAGGAGATCTCCAGGTGCCACCTGGAGGTTGGCAACATTATGGAAGGGAGGAAGATTTGAAAGACAGAGTGGAAGAAAGAGAGAAAGGTAAGACTCCCTGTTAAATAATAAAGAAATGGTGAAAACAGCCCTAACACCATGATGAGGGAAGCCTCATGGAATGCAGAAGAGTATGAAAACGAATTAAGGGGGTGGTGGTAAAGCAGGTGATCTCCAGCAAAAATTAATACACCTCACCCATTACAAAACTTCTTTAAAACAAATCTACACACAGGCCAATTTTGCACAAGACTTTGGCCCGGGGTCAACCCTCTGTTTCATCTGGTGCATCTTGTCAATTTCACACCATTTGAACCGCAGCCGGCTTTTGGCCCGGAGTTTCCACCGATTTGCTCCGCATCAGCGTGATCCTTGATTCCCAGGATTTTCCTGTTGCCTCGCAGTGAATCTAGCCCTCCTCCCTTCCCCCCTCCCCACTTTTTCTGCGCCCATTAGTCCAACTTCCCCTTTTTCTCTCTCTTTTTTTAAATGGTGTCATTATATTGTCCTATTGTAGCAATGAAATAGATGCTGCCCACACTGCATGGCTTCTCATGGCAGTTTTCTATGGTGAAATGTGCTTTCCAGCTGTGGAGTCTTGTGAACAAAAATTTTACTTTGTGAGCTACTGGCGTTAAAGTTGTGAGCAAGCAATTCGGCTACTGCATAAATTGGTTTGCTCTGGAGCCATCCTTCCCAAGCTAAGGCAAAAATGTGTGAGCTGGAGGCAACTGTTTCAGTCAGGTCTGCACACATCAATGTTAGGCACATATGTGTGGTTTTAAGCATTCAGTATTCGGAAGCACGTCCACCAAGCATAATGCCAGGACTCCATTTTAATATACTCAGTAATGCTGTCCCCCTGGAAACAAAGGACCTCACTTCATTTTTGGGGGGAGGGGCGTAAGCCAGGTAAGAGAAGTCCATCTGGCCAATCAATGCATAGTGGTCACCCTGCTGACCAATCGTTTTGCAGAATCAGTGGCGGGAAATAGTGACCGGGAAGGAAGAAAGATTGCATTGTGGGATGAAGAAGGACATCGGACACCATTATCTTCAGGTCCTTATCAGCTCCATACTTAGTGTCCTTGCTTTTTGAAGAGAAAGTCCAACTATGAAATCCAGCGGCAAGTCTTCTGGGGTGAGAGGTGTATCCTGGTGTGAAAGGGAGACTTTAGATATGATTGCGATCTGGGGGGAAGGCAAAGTTCAAAATGCCCTTGCATCATGCCATAAAAACATTGATGTATTTGAGGACATTTCTAGGCAGATGCATGCCCTTGGTAACAGGAGATCTCTAGAAGAATGCAGGACCTAATCTAAAGCGTTGCGGCAGGAATACAGACGTGTGGTTAACCATGATGCACAATCAGGGAGTGAGCCAGTATCGTGGACTTATTTTGACTTGCTGGATCACATCCTGTGTAATGACCACAGCGTGCTTCCCCCGGATCTTAAAAAGAGCTCCAAAGTCAAGTTCTACAAACCAAAAAGAGGCAACAAAGAAAACATTCAAACACCGGTATCAGAGGATCATTTCAACTCTGACCTTACGACTATGAACCCAGATGACCTCAGGACATCCACCCCACTGCCTATGTCCGGTGAGTACTAAGCCATTACTAGGGGTTGGTGGGGGAAGGGGGGGTTCTTTTGGAATCACATTATTTTAATTCCTTAAACAGTGAGACCTTCTTGCTCCAGAGAGAGCTGCACTGAAAGTATCACTGATTCGCAAGATCCAGGAACAGGTGATATCTCACCACGTGTTCCCTCAGGAAGGGGTGAGTGCTTCAGCGACACTGCGAGGTAGAGGTGGGCAAGCCCAGCCCCCAGCCCTGGTTGTCTCTCCGGAGGAGGGTCGGGGGAGGGATTCCCACAGGCAGGCCAGGCTACTCGAAAAGGGGCTGAGGCCAGAGTAGGAGAGAGTCAGCGGCCTGGAGCCCCCCCCCCGCCAGTCACCACTAGACTCTCAGCTGACCTGGGCTCTGCGGGAAGGGCAGAACTGAGGGGGGGGTTAAGGTGGGCAGCACCACCCCCTCCATCCC
>NW_015172578.1:9869-24872 GCF_001447785.1 Gekko japonicus
CCCTCCCCCCTCCCACCCAACACCCCGCCACCACCTCTTCTTTGCCCCAGTTCCGCCACCCCCGCCAGGCAGGGGGAGAGCTGGCTTGAGCTGATGCCCCAGCCTCGACCCCTCATGGTGATACAATTGGGGGGGGGCTTCTTCAGGGCGGTGCTCAGGCTGCAGGCGACGGTGCGCTCCAAGGGAGCCCCCCTTTTCCTTGCTTTCCCCGCCTTGGTGGGTGTGATTTTACGAGTTCCCCCCCCCAGAAGTGAGAGGTGCTTTGGAGCACCTCTGTTGGCTCCACAGGGCCCCTAAGCTTCAGCGACACTGCTAGCATTCCTGTCCTGCATCTAGGGCTTGTACTTTAATACCAGCTGAGCTTGATCCAAAACGTGCAATTATCTGACATCACCTGAGGGCAATCTCCTCTCCCTCAGCCGTCATACCCCTGCATCTTTGGGTGTACATGCACTCCACTCCAGCCTCGCCAACTGGCCAGTTAGATACCTTGTACCCATTACTGGACTTGACAGCTGGCACTGCCAGCTGACGCTATCCTTAGGTGCCTTCTTCCTCCTCAGTCTTCATTGAGCTGTTGGGAACCAGCTTTGCCAGAGGGCTCCCAGGAAGCTGACACACTTAAATGCAGGATGCATAAATGGCTCCATGGCTCAAGGGAAAGGATGCAACCAGGCACAGGGGCAGTCACCATGGCACTTCCAGTGGGTTGGAGATTGGTCATCACCGATACCTCTGGGAATGGGCAGAGTAATAAACTTGGTTATTTGATTAACCTGCACATATGATAATCCAGCAACTGCCATCTTTTTTTTTATTTGTGTGTGCATGCGTGGGGGGGTGTGTGTGTATGCCTGGAAGTCATGGTTGACTTCTAGCAATCCCTAGTGGGGCTTGGACATTTCAGAGAGGTGGCTTGCTATTTGTATGCCTCTGCATCCCAGCCCTGGTATTCCTCGGAGGTCTCCCAACTTGGTACTTGCCAGGATCGGCCATGCTTAGCTTCTGAGATCTGGCAAGATCGAGCTTGCCTGGGCTATCCAGGTCAGGGCACAACGGCCACCTTCATGACTGATAGGTAGTAGAGTGTTTACACCTTCAGGCATTCAGAGAAACAGGGGATGGGGTAGGAAATGAAACTGTCTCTTGTTTCCTGTTTTAACATTTCCCATAACATCCCTGCCTCCTGATTCAGATCAGTGGCATACCTAGCCTATTTGGCACCCAGGGCAGATAATTTTTAACACCCTCCCCCCATTTTTTTGCCATCAAGTTACACTGACATATAGCGACCCTGTAGGGGTTTTCAAGCCAAGAGATGTTCAGAGGTGGTTTGCCATTGCCTGCCTCCACGTCAGACCTGCTTAACTTCTGAGATCTGATGAAATCAGGCTGGCCAGGGCTATCCAGGTCAGGGCCCCTCCTCTATATGACAAAAATATTTGCATTTATAATCATGAAATAAAACAAATAATAATAATGGCCAGAACATAGATTCAGGGGAGTAGCCGTGTTGGTCTGAAACAGCAGAACGAAGTTTAGTCTTAATGATGCTACTGGATCCAAACTTTATATTCAATGGCCAGAAAAGAAAAACAGACAGTGAAAATTTTCATTTATTTTACTTCTGTCTATAATCATGCCAGTAAAAAACAAACAAACTAAAATTCCAACACGCTATTCCATCATGAGAGCCAGCGTGGTGTAGTGCTTAAAGTGTTGAACTAGGATCTGGGAAATCCAGGTTTGAATCCCCCCTCATGCCATGGAAACCTGCTGGGTGACCTTGGGCCAGTCACATTACTCTCAGCCTGGCCCTGACCTGGCCCAGAATAGTCTGATCTCATCAGGTCTGAGAAGCTAAGCAGGGATGATGTGGAGGTAGGCAATGGCAAACCACCTCCCAACCAATGTTCCCTCTAAGCTGTGGAGTCTTGTGAGCAAAAATTCTACATAGGCCCCGGTCACACGAGCCGGATATTGCGGGGGGGGGGAAGGCATGGCTGTTTGCCCCGCAGTGAAATAACGCGCGAATGCGCGATCAGGCATCCCCTCACGGTCCCATCGAGGTCCCGTGGTTAGGGGGGAGGTGCCGATCACATGACGCGCTAAAGAAGCGGCGCGGCAAGGCAAACGGGGTTGTGTTTGTTTTTTTTTAACCTGAAGTATGCGCATGCCCCATTGCGTGCTTGTGCACATCCCTGGAGACTTCGGGGGGGGGAACCCTTTTCACAATGGGGCATGAGCAGGTGCCGGATGCCACCGGAAACGCGATCAGACGCCCTCCCTTGCCCCGCGGTTTCCATAAACTAGTACTTCCGAGGTACTAGTTTTTTGCCGCACATCTTCGGTGGGAAGCCTCGGTTGAGCCACGGGAGCTCTACGCTTCCCAGATGTGGCGGTGAGATCGCGCCCGGAAAATCCACCTATCTTCCGTCTCTCTAGCGTGGCTAATGCTCCGTGTGACTGGGGCCATGGTGAGCTACTAGCAGTAAAGTTGTGAGTGAGTGAGTGATTTGGCTACTGCATAAATTAGTTTGCTCTGGAACCATCCTTCTTGAGCTAAGATAAAAATGGATGAGCCAAAGGCTAAAAAAAAGTGTGAGCTAGCTCACACTAACTCAGCTTAGAGGAAAAACTGCTCCCAACATCTCTTGCTTTGAAAACCCTACAGGGTTGCCATAAGTCAGCTGTGACTTGATGTGGGGGGGGGAATCCATCACATCACCTTGTGTTCTTAGCAGGCACTTGGGAGGGATTTTGTTCTCCATTTTGAAGTCCAAGAGCTGACCATCCTAAACATCTACAAGGCATTTTTGGGAGCTAGAAGTCTGCCTTTGTACTTTTTTCTAACACTAACCAAAGCATCACAAAAATAGTGATCACGTTTCACTATACTGGATGTTAAGAAACACACTACCCCCCAAAGAAGGTGCCCCCATGCTTCATTTTTTCCAAAGGACAAACATCAAACCAGAGAATCTCTGCAGTAGAAACTGAAGGGGTGTGTGTCATTTTTGCAAGCCCAGCATTACCAATGCAATGTACAGTGCCCAGCAAGCCCCAGTGCCATTGTGGCAATGCCAGCTGATGTCAAGGACAGAATCACAGTCAGGGGGGAGGGTTGGAAGCCCAGCAAAACCAGTGCAATGTACAGTGCCCAGGAAACCCATTGCCTTCTGTTCATAATATAAACAGAGGTTTGCTACTATACTACTCTTCAATACAGTCTGTCACCAAGCAGGATAGGGATGAGAAGGTCTTGAGAACAAGAAGGGAAAATAAGGGGGGGGGGATGAAAAAATTAGATGAAGGGAAACAGAAATGAATAAAAAATATGTGGGAAGCAGAGAGAGAAAAGGAGAAGGAAAAGTTGTTTTATCTTGCTGCAATACCCTAACTACTGCTTTGCAAAATCTGGCTGAGCTGAGTGCAAGGAAAGGGAGAGAGAAAGGCTAGACTAAGGGAGAAAGGCTAGACTATAGGAGAAAATGACCCGCAGACTGACAATTACTGTAGCAGCTATCAGCATGATCTGTCAAGGAAGTTTGCTTGAGTTTTGGAGGAAAGGGAAGCTTAGCCGATCCTAGAGCTTTTTGCTATGCTCAGACTTCCCTGTGCCCCTAGTGGCATTTTAAACTGCATTTTAAAAATAAAAGGGAAGATGTTCGGCTGGAGGCAGCAGGACAACGCTGGCTTTGAGGGCCCCCTTCAAAGCCATTCCTTAAGCTGCATCCCAGGGTGGACCATCATCCCCACCCTCCTGGTACGCCAGTGATTCAAAGTTCACATGTCACTGTTGGGTACAAATCAAAGGTTCTTCCTTGGCTCTTGACTAGAAACTATGCTTCTGTGATAACTTATTCTTATCAGTGTAATATCCTATTTTGTTTATTTTCAGATTTTCTATTATCAGGATTTTCTGGGTTTTTTTTCTTTTCAAAAATTAATCACTGAATTAATGTAGGCTCCTCATGGGTAGCTTTTCAGTTTGTAAGCCATCATGGTTTTTAATTTAATAACTGCCTTCCAATCAAGCTCTACCTTCAGATAACCCCCAGTTCTATAAGCAATCAAACTGACTGCTGCTTAATCTGTTAACACATTGCAGATTCTTATTGTAAGTGGTATTGATTTTGTCTACATTATGGGATTTCCAACCAAGCTGTCCCTGTCAACATTACCAAAATCCTCCCATTCCCCCAAATATATGTAGATTGCACGTCCAGTAAGGGACTTACTTGCTTTTAAACCCCTTGTAAAATCAAATATTATTTTAAGTAAGTCTAACCAAGTCAATCTTCAGCTCACCCTTTGCTCTTTTCAACTTATGATTTCATCTTGAGTTGCCCTGAGCATGACCTGAATTTCATTTACTTCCCATTAGAAAAAAAAATGGAGCTAACTTGTAAAAAACAGATAACCTTCCAATTATATAAAGGGAGACACATTTTGACCATATCAGTTAATGGTTACAGCTTTAGTACAATAATGTTATCCCTTAGGAACTATCTTTGTTGGTAAAAATATGAAACACTAATATACCTTTTCCAGTGCTGTTCTTTTGGAATAATTTTAGTTATCTGTATGCGTTAAGTAGGTGGTTGGAAGGGTAGATATAGCTGTGACAATAAAATTGTAGATTGATTCTTAATCTATAATTGCTACTTAAAGCATTCTGTATTTAAGCACATTATTTTAGATCAATTTAAGTTTGACAGAACACTTCAGAACACCAGTCTTCAGAAGCTCTTCAACAAATCACCATTTAGCAAGAGGCTGTATTCATTTTTATGACTATTGGCAATAGTATGGCATGTTATGGATATCTTTTTTAAAAAACATGCTTTATATATTTTTAAAATCATTTTATATTATTTACAGTGCATTGACTTCAGTAGATTCAATCCAAGCCTAAGGACATTTTCCAGGGAGTAAGCCCTATTGAGTAGACCTGCTTAGTATGGCACTAAGAAGAGAGTAGCTCTGCTTAGGATTGCATCATTAGCATCCATTGCACAAATTATTTAACGACTTAGATCGTGAGGCCTTTGGGAACAATGGTAATGTACACTCATCAGAAATATTTGAGCTGTGTGGATGCAAACAAACAGCATGTTAAGCATTTGGCTCCCTTGATTGCTACTTATGAAAGGATAGGAGCCAAATCAGTTGGTAATTATATATGGGTAAAACATCACATAAAAAGAATCTTGATACCATTCATTTCAAGGTGCTGGTTCTGACCTTTAAAGCCCTATATGGTCGGGGGCCTGCCTACCTGAGGGGCCGCCTTTCCCCATATGTGCCCCAGAGAGCACTGACGTCAGGGTCGCAAAATCACCTGACTCTTCCTGGCAGCCCTTTTCAGTGGCGGCCCTTCTTGGCCCTTTTCAGTGGCAGCTCTACACTGGTGGAATGAGCTCCTGGAGGACATCAGGGCCCTGCGGGACCTTTTACAGTTCCACAGGGCCTGTAAAACAGAACTCTTCCACCAGGCCTTCGAATAGGAGCTGCCACTGATGAATGAGACATCGGAAACTGAACATACTACAGCCTTATGGTTTATTGTTGAATATTGCCTCTCTTCATTGAACCATGCATAGTAACCACCACTATCAGTATTGTTAGCACTTTATGTAAATTGTTGTTATGTGAATTTTATTGCATTTATTGTTTTATCACATTTTACCTGTGTACGCCACCTCAAGTCAGTTTGCCCCACCATAGGCGGGATGTAAATTGAAAGTAATAAATAAATAAATAAATACATAAATAAATAATATAACAAATTGCACCATGATTCTCTTTTACAGTGTTTCATCAATATATGTATGTGCACTAGTAAATACAAGCAGGAACACACAAGAACTTGTGGGGGGCATCTCATTTCTGCCTCTCTCACTACTTTTTCCCCTTCTCTGATACCCCTTGTAGCACCTCCCCTTTTCCTTCTTCCTTCTCTACTTACTACCCAGCAGCCAACATACCTTTATCTGCCTTTCTGTCTACAGCTTACCCTCACCCCCAGCAGCCTCTACCTAGGAAAAGTATAGCACAATCGTGTGGTGCTGGATGCTAGGCCAGACCCACTTGCATGGTGGGGAACCTTCAAGGACTTGTAGGGGGCCACCTCACTTTCCCCTATACCCCCCTCCTCACATTTCCCCTTTCTCTTCTCCTGGCAACCACCATATTCTCTTCCCTTTCGCTGCCTCATTTTCTCATTCTCAGCCATTCACCCTTCCCACTTATTTTCTCTTTCCTTTTCCTGAAAGACCCCATAGCCTCTCCCCTTTTTCTGGTTCCTTCTCTTATTCTAGGGTTGCACACTGCCAGCTAGGGCCTGGAGATTTCCTGGAATCACAACAGATCTCCCAGCTACAGAAATCAGTTCCCCAGTTATGATTGCCAGATCCAGGTTGGGAAATTCCTGGTGATTTGGGGGTGGAGACTTCAGGGGGTATGGTTTGGAGAGGGAAGTGACCTCAGAAGAATATAATTCCATAGAGCCCACCCTCCAAAGTAGCCATTTTCTCCAAGGGAACTAATCTTAGCTATTCACAAACCTACTCTGTAGCATGGGATACTAGGTTTTTGACAATTTTTATTGTATTTTATTGTTTGTATTTTTATTCAACTCCCTTATAAAGTGACTTACATTTAACCCAATGCCCTGATGGATTTTGGCTGGTTTATTGCAGAGTATTCTTTTAATGATATTTTATAGGACCTACCATATGTAATTATAGGCCTTGATGTATACTCTGCTACTAGTTTTATAACAAGTTGGGTAGTTTCTTTGTTTTATACTGTTTTTTGGCAAGGGTTGTTGGTTTATTGTTGCCTTATTACATCTTAGGTTTGCAATGGTTGTTCTTTATAGGTGGTCTTATATGGTCTGTATTGCTGGTAGAATATCATATAGGAATGTATTGTTTATGTGGGCAATTTAAGCTTATTGTTATTAAGCCATTTAGGCTGATTGATATGCAGCAACAAATTCCACCAGATAGTTAACATCAGCTCAGCTAAAAAAACTCCACACAACATTCCGGCAGTTGTGAGTGAAAGAGTAAATGTTTATGTGAGGGGAAGAGTAAATGTTTTGAAGTGTGCCTCGCTCACTCCTGCAGCAAGAGGATCTGGAGCCAGGGCATGCTTTTTCCTCTCCCAGCCACCTCCATTTGTCTGTTTTTTCTCCCTGTTGAAGGAAGGAGAAAACCACACTGCCTCTTCCTAATTCCAGCCACTACTGTTGCTGCCTTTCTGCCCATCCAGCTTCATTTCTTCCAGGTAGAAGCACCAGCAATCCAGCTCCTCTCCTTGCTTGCTCACTTACTGGTCCTCTCTTCCTCTCTCTGTCAGCTGTTGTTACCTTCACCCACCACAACTTCCTGAGAGCTTTCCCCCTTGTTATCTGTGGCTGCGCAGACAACCGTTACCGTATTTGGGATTTTTTTTACCCCATCCCCATTTTCCCTATTTTAAGATTTTTCTGCAAGCCTGGAGGTATGTCTCAAGTTTACTGAAAAATCTTACTTCTGCATAAATCGCCACCATCCATGGATTTAGGTATCCGCAGATCAGGACATAGTCGGCTGTTAGATAGATACATGATGGATAGAAGGGGAAGAATGTTCATAAGCTGAAGGAATTGTGAACTGCAGAATGTCTGCAGCTTTTTATGACTTTGTATTACCCCCCTTTTTAAAATCCAACTACTATGGTACTGAATCAGCAAATTAACATTTGCTTTTGTTTCAATAAATAAATATATTTAATGAGCCAATTTCCTATGTCTTTCTAGGAAAGGTCCTTCAGTGTTTCGTAGCTAAGAAGAAGAAAACACTTCTGTGAAAGGCATGGCTAAGAACACTCCCTAGATATTTGCCAGCAGTTATCAAAATCTATGAAGGACTTCTGCCACTCTGCCTCCCAGTACCACTGCTAGTAAATCTACTGTCACATTTAGCTCCACAGGTCTGCAGAGTACTTTAAGGCCCCAGTCCTAATGGTCTGTCTTATAGCATTAATGCATCATTTAATACACCCTAGAGGAACACCTCCTTTTAATTTTATTATTCATCCCGTTTACACATTTTCCAAAACTTCAAGGTAGTTTTAATGGATTTGATACAGCACCATGAGGACCTCACTCAAAGATGCAGTTAAAATAAGAGACAGAAACTGGAAAAGTTGAACTTTAGAAATGTCATATATCAAGTGAGCAAGACCAATAATTAAGGTAGCCAGAATTTCTGCTCAAGTAGCTATAACATCATCAGGATTTCCTACTGAATGTACCATTTGGAGAAGGTGAGTGGAATTAGGGTAGTATTGGCGAGGCGTGGAATGTGCTTTTCCATCATAGAAAGTAATCTACCACTCCTGAGAATGCTTTACCAACACCAACTGCAAAAACACCAATGTTGCCAGCTTAACTTTATGGATAAATTTGTGACAGTGTTTAAAGTAGGAAAGACCACCCATCAGTCAAAGAAGGGTTTCAGGGATGTGACTTGAGTAATGCTCTGGCACAGATTTTTTTATTAAAAAAATTGTATTCACTTCTTTCTTGAACTTAATACAAGTAGAAGGAATCTCTATGAAAATAAACCTTGCTTACCAAATTTGAAAGATAACATCTCTGTCATCTAACAGTTCAATCCTAAACCGAGTTACACCTTTCAAAGCCCATTGACATGAATGGGTTTCAAAGGATGTCACTGTTTCGGATTGAATTGTTAGGCTTAAAGTTATAAACGAGAATCACTAACCACTCTGCTTGCAAAACGTCTAATTCCTCACTTTTGAAGCCTTCCTGTGTCTCCTAGCTAAATCAGGTGACTCAGTCACTTACATAGTTAGCAAGAACGTCATTCCCTCACTATTGGGCTGAGCTTTTGATTTGTTTCAGTCCCGATTTTAAATAAGGTATGAGAGCACTATTAGCTGTTCATAAACCAATTGATGCTTTTTGTAGAGTAGCCAATCGGATGGGTGCTGGAGAGACTGTTGGGCTGTGCTCTGGTCTCTGCAGCAAACTGCTGCTGCTAGCTCCCCCCCCCCCCCCACCCCGCTGCCACATATAATATGACAGTTTTTGTGCATCCAAGCAGAAATTTGGGGGCCTCCTTCAAATTGACTGGGAACAGGGCCTCCCCCCCCCCGCCCCACCAGCTCCACAGTGTCATTCTCTGGTCCTTTGACTGGTTAAGCCATACCTAGTGTGAGCTGGTACAGTACAGGTAGGAATAACTGGCAAGCACCCAGAGACATCTAAGAATGGGAGGCTGTTCCCAAGCTTGAGTGGCCTGGCAGGGTAGGGAAGGAATAACCTTGGTAGAGGCATCAATCAAAGCCCTTATTTGCTTGAATGCCACATGGGCAGAGAGGCTGAATACCTCTCCACACTGTTTTATGTGCAGGTGAGAATAAATAAAGCTGATGGTATAGCCGGCTAAGTTTGGGGATAGGGTTGTTTTGTCCAAAATGCTGGTAGCTGTGGCAGACTCCTTGTTAGCATCAACTCTCACTAATTCAGGGATGTTTAACTGATGTAGATCAGCCATTAATAAACCAGTGAACCTGCATTCTAGTGTCTCAGTTCCTTATTTGGGCATGCTGGCACAATATGATGGTGTTTAATCAGAAAAACGGGGTAGGAAAAGATTGCTTGGACAATATGCTTCCATAAACCAGCGAAGACCAAAGCTCCTGACTGTGGAAGATGCACAGCAAAATATTTGCATTAGAGCCCTATTCAATGTGTATAGCTTATTCCAGGGTTTGGGGGTTTTTGTCCAGATATTTTCCCTCACAAACGTTGTCTGTATTCCACTTTAGTTTGGCGGTGTCACACAATGAACATTTTGTACAGTTACTGTCTTTCTGTGGCACTGGTAATCTAGTGAATCGAAAGGGCTGATCTTTGTGCCTGCAATGCTTTAACAAATGGGGAAAGTGTAAAATCTAGCTTCTGCCAAGTTTAAAGGTAAGGGCAAAGCAAAGGGAGTCTTTCTCAAACAGGTTAGCTGCACAACTCTCCTAGAGACATCCTCTACCTCATATCTATCTTTGTTTATTTGTTTCTAACAGAACATCCAGTCTCAGTTCAGTGTAATTTATAAAAGCATGTGCCTCATTTCGTGAATATTGGTTGGACATAATAATTATATTATTTACTACATTGAAAGTATTCTGGAGTACCTAGGCAACAATCCCAAACTGAAGGGCATAATACAGCAAAAAATAGCTGATATTGTGACCAATTCCATTTGAGATCAATGTGATACCTGGCAGTAGTCCCAATCCATGGCTTTGTTGTAATGAAATTGTGCCCCTGAGCACTTTTTAGAAGTCCCATTGATTTTGGTAGAAAGTATATTTAATCACCTCTCCCAATGAACTCACTGGGCCTTAAAAATGTTTAATTCTGGCTAGATTATGCCCCCAAAGTGCTTGTACCTATTGTTACTTTTCACCAAAGTATTACATTTATTATGTCTTAATTAGAAAACATGATCCCACACAAAATTGTCCTATACTGAGTAAGGGCATGGATCTGTCATTGTCAGTATTGTCTACTCCAGCTGGCAGCAGCTCTCCAGAGTCTCAGGTAGAGAGACTCTGGTACATCACTATGGGTTGGATCTTATTGTGTAATTTTACATAATTTAATGTGTCGTGTTAACAACTTTGCTTTAGTTCTGTCTTTAGGCTTCTGGTCGGTACTACAATACAAATCCTATTTCATTGTTTCGTTATTGAATGCCCCATGTTGTTGATTGTATTGACTCTCTCTGTGCAATCCAAGTGACAAAGGTGGAATATAAATAAATAAATAAATAAATAAACTGTCTGTCCTAATTATTTCTTCAACTTCCTATAATAAATCATGTTATCCTCTCCTATTTCAGGGCCATAACTAGTCGCCGTGTAGTTTTTTCCTGATGTATCTACAGAACACCTCCTATTGAAGACTGAAGCTCCTGAATCTCGTCATAGCCATGGTGAAGCCTATCTCTGTAGGATAAGTTATTGGTCTAGATTCAGTGAATGATTATTCACTCTGGGAGCTCTGTTCCTCTATTATTCATGCCATTCTGCTTATGGCTAGATTAATGTGTCAGGGAAAACATACAAGTGGAATCCGATTTATTTGATTTATGTCTTGTAGGTACTGCCCTTTGGCTTCATATTTGTATGTATATTTAAGACTCATGTATCAGCATCTTTCTTTGTCAACTATGTCTTACTAGATTTGTGTAATTTTGAGTTCACAGTGAGTTGGTCTATTTCTTTCCCCTTCCTTGCAAAAAATTTAGAATTAACATAAACTATGCTGCAAGCACTGAGACTGAGAAACATCTTATGGAGTATATAGATTAGTCAGTATAGCAACGTTACACGATCTGGAAAGTGCTTTATCACCAGCAGTAAAAGACTCCAAGCAAGAATATTGCAAAAAAGGTAACATTTTAATTTTATTTAGGTAGATTCAATTTACATCCACGTTGCAATGGAAAGGAGAAGAAGCCTAATCTAAAAGATACTATTCCCTATCACAAACAACTAGCAAATCTGGCAGCACGTGTGTGCAGGTATGATGGTATAGCTCTACAGAAGAGGCCTGTAGCTGCGTCCTGCTCCTTGCACATCCACAAGAGGAGTGAAAGAACACAAAGGGCACAAGAAGGGAAGGAGGAATCAGAGAGACGCTCCCAGGTTGGACAAAGAGAGGCATTCTATTCATTAAGAAAATACCCCCCCCCCCAAAATGTCCAATGGAGGATAGGTCTATCAGTGGCTATTAGTCATGATGACTGAGGGGAACCTCCACATTCAGAAGCACTAATCCTCGGAATCCCAGAGCCAGGAGACAACATCAGGGGAAGGTCTTGACCTCTATGTCCTATTGTTGGCCCTCCAGATGAACTGGTTGGCCACTGTGTGAGACAGGATGCTAGACTAGATGGACTACTGTTCTGATCCAGCAGGGTTCTTCTAATGTTCTTATGTTCCAAGCATGCTGCGTCACCTTACTCCAATATATCTATCAGTTCTTTATGCATAAGTCCCAAAGAGGGATATCTCATTTTGATCCACATTTACTTAATATAATGGAAATTGAAAGATACTTTAAAAAGCCCCCGCCTCAACACATTGTGAAAAGCCAAAACTATTATATTATGCTTAAGATACTGACTTTTCCCTCAAGGTTCTGAAGTATTAAAATTTATTTATTTATTTATTTAATTTCATTTATACCCCGCCCTCCCCGCATGCGGGCTAATACCTCTTTCTGTGCTGTTTCTGATATGTGTTTTGTGCTGGGCATGGAAACTTTTGATCCAGAGAACGTTTAACCATGTATAAACAGCTTTCTTACCTCTGTAGGCTTTTCTAGAGGACATGTCTGGTTTCAGATAAAATCGGGAAGCACTCTAGTGCTATAAAATTCCATAATATTACCTGTATTCTGTAAGATACTTTCTGGTGTTGCACTTGTTTCCCAAGTTGAACTAATTGCAGGTTTTTATCAATAAATGCCATTATGCATACTAGAATAAGGAAGAACTACAATCTAGTTGTTTTACTGTCATCTTCCCCCCACACACACTGCCGAAAGGAAACTTACGGATTGTGTTTCAGATTTTTTTAGCGTCTCGTCACTAGTCCTGTGAATGGCTCTAAGACATGATTTCAGGCTCTGCTATGATCTCTGCCACTGGCCAACTACGTTCTGCTCTCTACTTTTCATGTAAACCATGAGATCTGCCTTGTTTGTAGGGGTAGTATTAGCCAATGAGCAACAAAATCAGCTGGAATGGGCCCTATATTTTGGGTGGCAACTGCCCAAGACCCCCTCACAGCAGGGGGGAAAGAAGAATGGGAGTGGGCTCCAGCTCCTTGTCAGACAAAATCGCTGAGGGGGTTGGAGGTGTCAGTGCCATCACACACTACAATGGGGGCCCTGTCAGCCTGAGCAACCAGTGCCCTGCAATGTATGGCCCAGGCTGGCAGCCCTGGCTCATGAGCCAATAGTCACTTGGGGGCAGCCCACCCTCCTCCTCTGAGGAAGACTCACATGAGGAACCCTCACTCTCAAAGTCCTCCTGCGAGCCCACAGGCAGACCTGCATGTTCACATCCCCACCCCATGGCTTTAGGGTGAGCCCCATGGTGTGAAATCCTTCAATCTACCTCCCCGCTGACTCTGGCTGTTGGCTAAGCAGTTCGTAGGCCTGCTTGTGCAAGAGCGGCCACTGGGCCCCTAGTCTTCCAAGCTTGTTTCACTGGCTGGCCCCTGTCCATTTGGTCCACCTGCTCCGTGAGCTGCTCGAATGCTTGAGTGAGGCCCTGCACCATGCTGGCCAGCTATGCCACATCCATCATCCCTCCACAGCTTGCCACAGCCACTTTCCTCTTCTGGACATGCCAGAATGACTGCCACCTGCTCTGCAGAATCTGCTGGTGACCAGTTTGGTACAGACCCGGGCTCCCTTGCCTGTGCTTTCATGGCCTCATGCCCCGCAGGGGGCAGCATGAGTGCTGCTGCCACTGGGTTGACTCAATGCATGGTCCAACTTGGTGGCTTCATGCCTATTCAGGAGACACTAAAAGAAGCAACGCGTGAAAGAACACCTGTGTGCCCAGCACACTCGGGTACTCCCCAACCCAACTCCGTCTTGTGACTATATACCAACCTTTTTTGGGTTCTACATTTTTTGCTGCCAAATATCCATTCTCTAATCTTCCTATTCCATTGCTCTAGTCTATTAATATTGGCCCCTAGTGGTATCAACTGAAATAGGTATATTAATTTTGGTATCCAAAACATTTTGACACTCCTAATTCTAGTGGATATACCTAAGGTTTTATTTAACCATGTCCCCATTTCCTTCTTGATTTTCTTCCATGTCATGTTGTAGTTAAGTTCCGAAGTTCTATCAATATTCTTTTGTAATACTATAACTAAATATTTGAGCTTTTTAGTGCCCATTCCCATGCTTGTAATTTTGTTTATTTCTTTTTTCCCCTCTCTGCTCACATTAAGATACATAATTTCTGATTTAGCCATATTGACCCTTAAACCTGAACAGCGTTCAAAATCCTCAAGTATAATTTTTACATCTTTTATCACTTCTTTGGGGTTTGTCATGACGACTATAATGTCGTCTGCAAATAGGTTAATTTTCATTTCTTCCTTCCTCACCTTATAGCCTTCTATCCTTACACAATTTCTTATCCTTTCCGCTAGCTGTTCTATTGCTATAATAAAAAGGAACGGTGAGAGCGGGCACCCCTGTCGAACCCCTCTTTGAATCTGGAAGGTTCTAGATTGGTCATTGTTAACCTTTACCACCGCTGTTCCATCTCTATATATCTCTTGGATTGCTCTTATGTAAATATCCCTCATCTCATACTTTCTCATTATCTGCCACAGATAGTCCTGAGAGAGGGTGTCAAAGGCTTTAAAGACATCCAATTTTAAGAGGCCCAGCTTTTTTGTTGGGCATGTTGTAACACATTTATTATATTTCTAATGGGGTGGGCTATATTCCTGTCCTTTACAAAGCCGTATTGGTCTTCTTTTATTATATTCGGAATAATCCTCTTTAATCTATTTGCCAAAATTTTTACAAAAAACTTGTAGTTCTGATTAAGGAGACTTATGGGTCTATATGAGCCTACCTCTTCAGGATCTTTACTTGGTTTCAGAATAATTATTATTTCTGTTTGTCTCCATGTTTCTGGGGCTTTCCCCCCTCTTAAGATTTCATTAAACACCATTTGGAGTTCTGGAGCTAGAGTATCTACCATTTCCTTATAAAATTTACTTGTAAACCCATCCATGCTGGGGGATTTACCCTTTCTCAGTTCTTTAATTATATCCTTTATTTCTTGTGTTGTGATTTCCTCTCCTAACTTGGCTTGCTCATCCTCCTCCAATGTTATTTTTACAACTTCTACAGGATCTGTTGTGTCCCTTTTCTTG
>NW_015172578.1:24952-27095 GCF_001447785.1 Gekko japonicus
TTTCCATAATGTTGCTGAGTCTAACGCCTCCAATTGCTTTTTAATTACTGATATCTGATTCTGTAATGTGTGGTTATATTTATAAATTAATTTACTCTGTAGTGCTCCAATTCATGGATTTTGGCTTGTCTTCTTGAGTGCCACTCTTTCTTTATATTCTTCTCTTTCTTTATACAATGCCCCCTTATCACTGCCTTTGCAGCATCCCATAGGGTATTAGTGGGAACCGTTCCTCTATTTTCCTCAAAATACAGCCTTATTTGCTCAGTCATATATAGTCTATCTCTTTCTGTAGCCATTATTAAATTGTTATACCTCCAGGTTCTTTTTGTTGGTTTAGTTCTACTTCAACACTTATTGGGGCATGGTCAGATATCCAGATTTGATGGGTTGTGATTCCTTTGATAGTCATATTGGTATTCTTTTCTACAATTATGTAATCTATACATGATGCTGTTTTATATCTGCTAGATATATGTGTGGGCTTGGGCTGGTAACCCATCAGATTGTGTACTTCTGTCAGACCCCAATTTCCCAACCTAATTGATTTGTCTTTTGTTATGTCTATATTTAAATCTCCCACTATAATAATTTCTCCCTCCACGAATTGTTTAATTTTTTTTAATGTCTGCTTAAAAATTTCTTTTGGCCTTTATTTGGGGCGTAAATATTTACTATTGTAAACTTCTTTCCTTCTATTTTAAAATTTACTAGCACATATCTACCATCCCTACCCCCCATTTTCACCACTTCTTCTATTTTAAGTTTCTTATGACTCAATACTGCTACTCCTTTGCTCTTAGTGTCGCTTCTGGCTTCTGCTATTATCTCCCAGGCCATGTCATTTAGTAGCGGCTTGCTGTCTTTTTTTCTCTTGTGTGTTTCCTGGAGGCATAGAACGTCAATCTTTTGATCCTTTGCCAGCTTAGCTATTTTATATCTTTTAAGGTTTAAAGTTAGTCCATTGACAATAAGTAGTCTTATTGTACTATCCATCTCCTTTATGCTTCTGGGCTTTGGGCTCCCGTGGCTGTGAACAAATTAGACAATTTATTAAACTACCCCCCTCTTCCCCTCACATCCCTGTGGTTGAGAAAACCCATGAGGAGTATAAACTCTCTCCTCTCTCCACTTCATGGAGTACACACATCCCCTCCCCCCCTTAATAGCTTTTTAAACATTAACATTAGCTAATTTATCTCAGTTATGCTTGCATACTTTCCTTTAGGTGGTTCCTTCCAGTGAGCCTCTCCTGGGGCATTTCCGTCCTCTCTCTGAGGTTCCTTCGTCAGGGTCTGTATCAAGTTCTGCCTCTTCTTCCATTTCCTGCTCCCTCACATCTTCTCTGTTGATTCCGAGTTGTTTAAGCAGGGTGTTAGCCTCATCGGGGTTCCTTGCCATTAGCCTCTTCCCTTCTCGGAATATAATAATTGAGGATGGGTAACCCCAGGTAAAATTTGCATTGTTTGCATGGAGTTTTGGGGCAAAAGGGTGCATTAAGTTCTTTTTATTAAGAGTTTCTTGGCAGAAATCTTGCCTCACCCAGACTTTCCTTCCCCTAAAACTCAGGTCCTTCTTCTTTTTTAATTCTGTAAATATTTGTTGCTGATTTTTTTCTCTAGAAAACTTAATAATGACATCCCGGGGGGGACCCATCCTTGTTCCTTCCTTGCAGGCAGTGTGCTCTCTCAATATCTTCTTGTTGAACCTTGATGCCATTAGTTTCCAACCACCCCTCAAGCATTTCTTCCAGGTTCTTAGCAGTTATCTCTTCGGAAATTCCTGAGAGAATTGCACATTGGAGTCAAAAATCCTAAATATAAATACACATTCATAGGGTCTGAACTGGCAGACACTGATCAAGAGAGAGATCTTGGAGTTGTAGTAGATAACTCACTGAAAATGTCGAGACAGTGTGACTGCAATAAAAAAAGCCAATGCTATGCTGGGGATTATTAGGAAGGGTTTTGGAAACAGATCAGCCAATATCATAATGCCCCTACATAAATCAATGGTGTGACCTCATTTGGAATACTGTGTGCAGTTCTGGTCACCACACCTTAAAAAGGATATTATAGCTTTAGAAAAAGTGCAGAAAAGGGCAACTCGAATGATAAAAGGGTTGGAACACTTTCCCTATGAG
>NW_015172578.1:27337-55421 GCF_001447785.1 Gekko japonicus
GGCTTGTTAAAGAAGTAATCTTCTGTTCGTTTGTCAGAGCAAGTTTTTTGGCAGAGTTAGCTGTTTGCTTAATGCCAGCTATCTCCTTCCCTATCTTAGCCACGTCTTCTCGTATCATCTTAATTTCTTCACTTATTTTGTCCTGAGAAGCTAGGACTGTATTTTGAAGAGCAGCTATTTGTTCTGACAGTTCCTTAATATTTTTTGCCATCTCTAGTGATTTATTTGGGGCTTAGTGTGCTAGCCTTTCGCAGCGTTGGGCGTTGCCTTTAAAAATAGTGATAAGTAAAAGTCTTACCGCTCAGCGTCTAAGCCTCCCTGCTGCTCCTGGCTTTCTTCCCTTCTTTTCTGCTAATTGTATGCCGAAGTTTGGTTGTTTACATTCCTTTGAGCTGTAAATTCCTTAGGTTAAGGGGGAGCTCAGAGTTCAGCGTCCGACTTAGTTAGCGCATGCGTGCCTCTCCCTGAGAGATCCATTGTGATTCCCAGTGAGTTGCTACTGCTGCTTTGGGGGGGTGAGGAAGTAGGTGGGTGGCTGGGAGCACCACCACCACCACTGCTGCTGCTGCGTGGGGTGGAGGAGGAAGGAGGCTGGAAGAGTGATGGGGGCAGAAAGAGAGAGTGATGGGGTGAAGACAGAAAGAGAAAGAGTGATGAGGTGGGGAGGCAGAAAAATAAAGAGAATAAGACGGCAGAAAGAGAGAGGAAGTAACATGCCTGGAGGAGAGATAGAGAGTAAGAAGGGGGGGCAAAAGGGAGAAAGAGTGTGAGAGAGGCAGGAGGAGAGGGGAGGAAGCAAAGGTGTGAGGAATGGGATAACTGTCCCATACATTTCTTGTGAGTCCCCACTTGTTTATTTTATTTCTACCCCACCCTCCCCCACAAGTGAGCTCAGGGATTTTTCAGGGATGTTCATTCATTTAGTCCATTGTCACAATGAATGAATGGTCATTATCACAGCATTTATAATCTCCCAGGACTTTCAGCCTTATCTCAGTTTCGTACAGCACACTTTCCTCCTTCTGTTCCAACATCTCATTTAGAGATTTTCTGATAACACACCTTGAATATATTTTAATCTATATATTAAAATTTTGATTTAATGATACAATTAATTAATAGTTAGTATATTGATTAAATACTACTACTACTATTTAATTAATTAATGGTTACCAGTCTCCCCGGGGAGGGGGAATGGTAGGGTGGCAGTGATTTTGGGGGCCCATCCTGGGCTTTTGCCCAGGGTCCTAGGATCATTAAGATCACACCTACTTCTTTAGACTCCTGTGAACTTCACTCATTCACACCACATCCATTCTCACCACCTCATCTAGCATCTCCACCTCCTATTTGGATTCACCTGCATTTCATTCAGTATCATCACTCTAGGACACTTCCAGGTCCCCTCATTAGTAGGACTGATCCAGGAAGAACATGGATATTCCTTTTGTCCTTTAGGAAGATATGATGCCTTTATAGCAGTGATGGGCAAACCTCCTTCAGCCTGTCTTGAAATCCATTCATTTTAACCCTGTGCTTTCCTTAAAATAATAACTAAATAAACCCTTGGTATTTTCTTTTTTCTTTTTTTTTATAAAACTAAATTTAAAAACAAAACAAAACATGAGAAGCACAACCCTTTTTCCTGCCAGTTCCCTCCCAATTTAAACATACTCTTGAGAAGGGGGAACGTATAGAAGCAATAGAAGGTAAACAGAACTATAAATCTGTTTTATAGGTCACCTAGTTGGAGCTTGAAACCTGTGGATTGGCCCCTGGGGCAGCCAGTCAATCTGGATCATGGAGGCCATTTGAACTCACCAATTGCATGGGGGCGGGGAGTGGCTTAGGTGTATATAGTTAGGGCCGTTGCCCTAAAATATTCCTGTTGAGATGCAATAAACTGCTGCTTGTTGAAATCACTCTGCCTTCACCTCTGCCGTGTTAAGCCCACTATTTAACATTAATGCTGAGGCATCTCTTTCTGCCACATCCTGCTCAGCCCCTCAAAAGGTGACCAGCTACTCCACAGTGAGGGTGGTTGGGCCAACACAGCAAAAGCTGCTGCAGAGAGCAGCACAGAGTGCAATATCTTCTCCAGTACCCTTTTGATTGGCTGTTCCACACAAGACAGCAAATGGCTCATCAAGAACCAATACTGCTCTTGTGCATTATTTAAAATAAATATTGCCACACAAATCAGCCCTCTAGGCTGGTGACCACATTAATTTTATTCTAAATACATAGTAGAAATCCAATTATTCACACATTGATTACTTAGATCTCTCAGTTATCCAAACTGAATCTTACTTTCCAGTGCAGCTTCTTGTACATATACTGGAAACATTTTCTAATGGCTGTATGGTTAAATGAACATTTATTTGGGGAAGCTATTATGCATTCTGACTGTTGGCTATTTGAAGCATTTGCTGTGGTGAGTTTACAGAGTAAGAATATACAATTCCTTCTTCCTCAGAAGTAGCTGTTAAGGATAGTACGAGTAGGGACCTGAAAGAAACTTACTGGAACAGCTATCCCATTCCATCCCCTCACCTTTCCCCCTACTTCTCTCAATCTCTCATTCTTTCTTCTCCCTGCCATCCCTTTCCTTACTCTCTCCCTCCTCCATGCCCCATCACTCTCTCTTTCTTTTTTTGCCTCCCCACCTCACTACTCTTTTCCTTTCTTTCTGCCACTTCACCCCCTCACTTTCTCTTTCTGCCCCCCCTCACTATCTCAGCCTACCACCTGTCTCCCCCCTCCTCCACAGCAGCCTGTTGGAGTGAGCAACACAGGATGCCTGTACATTGGGGGTGCTACATCATTCTAAGTATGTATAGGTGTTATCTCCTTAAATGGGATGCCTCTTTTTGTCTTAACCTGGGAATTCTCCTCTGACCCCTCCTCTTTCTTTGTCCTCTCATCTCTGTCATATGGCTTTCCATGGAGATACATGTCTCTGTAGGTCTTTCCTCTAGATGCAATGCCCTCATGCCCCCCATGCATGATGCTGGACAAGCTGGCTGAACAAGCTGGCAAGTACTCTTTAGATTAGGCTTCTTTCTCTTATTTTGACTGCAACCTGAATGTGAACTGGATCTACTGGAATATAAGTAAATTTACCTTTTTTGCAATATACTTCTTGGGAGATTTATTTACTGCACTCAGTATCATGCTTCTATGACTCAGCTATATTAACCAAGTATCCCAGTACTGCCCACCTGCTTCCCCCCCACAGCAGCATTGGCAGTGGCTCTCCAGGAATCACAATGGATCTCTCAACTATAGAGATTAGTTCCCTTTAGGATTAACAGCTCCTGGTTGGGACATTTCTGAAGATTTGGAAGGAAGCCTTGGGAGGATGAAGTCTGCGGAGTTTGGGTATAATACCATAGAGTCCACCTTCCAAAAGCAGCCATTTTCTCCAGGGGAACTGATCACTGTCATCTGGAGAGCAGTTGTAATTCCAGGTGATCGTCAGACCCCACCTGGAGGTGGGCAACCCTAGTTCCCATAGAGGAATGGGGTTCTTTGGAAACTGGAGTATATGGCATTATACCATTCTGAGGTCCTTCCCCCTCCTCAAACCCCACCCTCCCCAGGCTCCACCACTCAAATCGCCAGGAATTTACCAACCTGGATTTGGCAACCCTGTTTCCATACCACCTTTATCTGCTCCTCTCTCTTCAATTTCCCATCTCCTCCCCCATGAACCCTCTACCTACCTAGAAAAACTGCAGGAAAACTTCTCCAAATGGGGACCAAAGCAGCTTACATTATTATCTCCTCCTTCTTATCTGCACAACAACCCTGTGAAGTAGGTTAGGCTTGAAGTATGTCCTGGTCCAAAATCAACCAGTGGGCTTCCACAGCAAGATGGGGATCTGAATCTGGGTCTCACAGATCCTACTCTGAAGCTCTAAGCACTGTCTTTCATAGCAAGCAGACATGCCTAGCTGAGTTTAGGGCTGCCAAATCCCCCCGGGGGGGTGGATTTCCCCCCACTTTGGAGGCCCGATTTCCGCCGCCGCGGAATCGAGCCCCGGGGGAAACCCCACCCAGGCGTGCCCGCCGCCAGGTAAAAACTATTTGGGAACCCTAGCTGAGTTATGCAAATCAGGTGACATCAAGTCACCCAGCAGTTGCTTCCAGGCCTGGGGTTACCAACCTGGAGATCCCCCAGAATTACAATTGAACTCCATACAATAGAGATCTGTCCCTCTGGAGAAAATGGCTGCTCTGGATGGTGGACTCTGTGGCGTTATACCATGCTGAGACCTCTCCCTTCCCCAAATCCTGCACTCTTCAAACTTCACCACAAAATCTCAAGGAATTTCCCAACCTGGCAAACCTAGGCAGACCTGGCCCCAATGAGTCCTCTCTCAAAGGCTAACATAGGCCTGGAAAGGGCCCTTCCCCTCCCCCTCCCCCTGCCATTTACTTACAGAAACTGAAGCCTGGAATGCTGTGGTTGCCTAGCAACAGCCAATGAAGGAATCCCTTGGTTAAAGCTACAGGTGCTCCTTTTATCATTTTTAGCTTTTTGAAAAACCCCAATATATATTTCCCACCCTGTAAATCTGGGGGCATTTGGGGGTTTGTAGAAAGATCTTTCTTGCCCATTCACAGCTTCAGTCATTGGATTTAAGTATCCAAGGTTTGGCCGACTTCACTATTAGACTATAAGATTTGATCATACAAAATTCAGTGAGACTAAGAAAATGAAAATTTTTACGCCTAGTTTATGATAATGTGAAAACCAGAAAAGCTTTATAGCAAAACTAGTTTCATACATTCTGAGATGGAGGACTTGATCCTTGGGCACATGCTCTAGTAACAGGATGTTGCCACAAACCAATTTACTAATGTGAATGTTTGGTTGGACACTTGTATTACCCGTAGTTCCTTGAACTATTCAGTTTTACTAAACAGTCTGAAGGAATATTTATCGGAGAGACGTGATAACAGATTTATGTAATCCCTAGAGCATAGGGTTGTATTTTGAACATTAGGAGACACCATGTATAAGGAGTAGCCAATAACACTTCCAAAATACAGGCCAGACTCTGTAATCATTGATGTTCCAGCTAATTAATAGGAGGTCTGTGGCCAATCAATCTGTTCCATGGAACAGGGTAAGCCCCATTTCTCTTCCCTTGAAATGGGTGGAACTTGAGTTAAAGATGTGCATAGTTTCCACACAGCTGTTTAGTTTATGAGCATTCTGTGGGTATTTGTTTAAATATATCTGGTACCTTTCTTTTTTATAGGGTTGAAGTTCAGAATGGTGCTTTTGTTTTCATCCAGTTTGATATTTAGATCTGCTGTGTTTAATGGAATTCAACTTAAAATAACAGCTCTTGGGTTGAGCGCAACTCACAATAACATTGATCACAGGATGTGTGGGTTCTACTTGGTTTATTGTTAACACTCTGGATGGAGCTTAAGAGGCGGCGCCTCATCTACTAAACCAGAGGCAGACAGATTGCTGAGCCCCCAAAAGGGCCTCTTGGGAAATATATCAGGAATCAGAGGGCCAAAGCTAATTGCTTACATAAAATAGCCAGGATCCAACGAATTGCTTTAGGCATGCCCAAGGGCTTGCATGTGCCCAGTAGGATTTTTGACTTCTTGTCTTCAAACAGAAAACTCCTGTGCCAAGTCACAAAGTGAAGAACCTTTTTCGAGCAGGAGTGAAGTGCCAGGTAGGGTCAAACTATTTCACTTCTATTTACCATTTGTGTATTACAGGTAGAAATTGTATGCATCAAGAAGCTTGCAAATCACCTTGGCGACCATCTCTCACATATGGAATATATAAGAAACTTCCACAATGGTCCCAGAATGTGAATGCATAAGTGTCTGAGAAGGGCACGGAACCTAAACAGGCAGTAACACTAGTGTACAAGACAAACAGCCCCTCTCTTCATCCCCCTCCCCAATACAACTCCACACAGGATTTTCAGTGCAATTCTTAAAAGACCATATGTTTTATGGAAGGTCAGTAAGATCATCTGATACAGAAAGATAATTTTTAGCATATAAAACTCATTGAGTATACAGTGTGGGTTGTGGGATGCAGTGCTATAGGAGATTTTTTCTTTCTTTTTAAAAGGAAGACTCGTGTACTTACTGGAAGTTCTTACTGGAAGTGACAAAGGGTAACTCTAGGAAACACCAGAAACTCTAAGGCAAAACTGCCAATCCAAGCACTGAGAAGCTATGGGACCTGGGGGCAGGGATCTTGTGTTGTTTTGTGTATGGAGAGGAAATGCCTATTCCTTCACCAAGTAAAAAGTATTCTTGACCTGGTGAGAATATTCACTGGCCCACACTAACTTTCTACCCAACATACTTTCTACCCAGAAAGGTTGTTAGAAGTGTGTTTTCTGCTTACCTATCCTGTTAACTTTTAGCTGAGTCTCAAGAGTCAGATGAGATTGAAAGGTACTAACCAGATATGTCCCTCCTTTTAACTGAAAGTTTGTAAAAACAATTCTTGGATTGCCAGGCAAATGATGAAACTAAATAAAACAAAAACTTTATTATGCAGAGCATAAAGATTTGTTTGCTGGTGCTCTCAAGATCCTGCAAGAGTTAATCAGCAAGATGGCAAAATATTCAAGGAATCAATAAATTATGATAAACTAAAAATTATGAGTACTAGCCCATGGAATGCTATAACTCAGACCTGGAGTCAAGTGATAGACAAATCTTGATTTATTTGTCTATCTCCATTTACCCCTAACAAAGAATAATGATGTCTCAACTTTAAACATTAGGCCATTTAAGACAGCATTGGGAAGAAAGAACAAACATAAAAAATAGGCATCTACCCCCACCTGTATGAGGGTTTTTGAAGACTAAATGGCAAAGTTAAAAAATCATCACTGTGTCTCTGTGCATCCATTGAAGGGATTGTTTAATGGACTGTGAAATGAGAACCCCTTTCCCTCTCTTTATGCAATTTGGCAAGATGGTTTCCTTGGGAGTGGATTACGATTCCTCAGCGTTTCATCCCAGTTGAATGGAGAGGGAAGGAGTCAGAGCCAGAAATATGTTGTGCCTTTCATTGACTCCAGAACAAGGATGCAAGGATGCACTCTTATTTCTGCCTGGAATTTAGGAGGAATGACTTCTTCTGTGAAGCATTCTGTCTTTGAAAATGTTATTCCAATTGGTTGGAAAACAAAAAAGGTATATTTCTTCCACTGAAACCAATATAACTGCCAGACAAATGATATAATAATTCTGAACATGTGACATGAATATATTAACAATTATGAATACAAAAATTTTCTCTGTGAAACTGCTCCACAAACTCATGGAAATGTGACAGTACATATGTTTAGGAGTTTAGTTCATTAACTATGAAGGCATGAAAAAAATAGCAAAATTTTGGTTTCTTGCTTTGACAAGCACATGCAAATCAGTGAGTGGTACTATTTCACTTTTGTTGGAAGGAATTAGTCAGTGGAACAACAGGGTGTAAAGTCTTTCCTAGAATAATAATAAGTTTTTAAAAAGAAATCACTATATTCCATGTGACATCTGTTAGCAAATTATTATCTACTGCAGTGCTTTCTTGTAGACCACTTGGGACACACATACTGAGTTATTTCATCATTTGCATGGATTCTATTTACAATGGCAAACACAGAATTAAGCCACCTACCAATCTGCTAGAATTTCTTGTTACTTGATCAGTTTCTCAAGTAGATAACATTTGGCTCATTATATCCCACATCAAGTTTATGATCCCCTTTTACCTACACTTCATTAGAATATATTACACCAACCACATATCAGCAAGGGAAATAATGGAGGTCAGATTCAGGAAACCATGTAACTAATATGTGAGCTGGAGGGAATGCAGATGGAAAGGATACATTAAAGTGACCTGCTGAGAGAATGATCTTTCTGTTATAAAAGTTATCCTTAAAGCAAAGGAACTGCAAAAAAGGCTTTAAATTCTGATTTTCAAACACGTTAAGGATATCATCTTTCTAAATGGCTAGATTTCCAAAAAAGAAAAGCAAAGCAAAAGCAACAGTATGGCACCTAATGCCCGTCAACTTGTAATGTCAGCTGGTAATCTGAGCACTCCAAAAGTTTTCTCTTAGGTTTTTCATAACTTAGATATCTTTATCAAGACTCTATGGACAACATTCTCAAGCCATTACTCAGGACTCATCTCAAAGAGGACTAGTCTTATGTTTATCTAATTTGAAAATTGCATGAAAAGGGCATTTGGGGACAATTCTTTCTGTTGAACAAGACATTCTAGATTATTTTGCCCATAGGCTTGCACCTTCCAACATTCACACTGGAACAATATAACTGAATGCTCATTAAAATTAATAAATGCAATCCACTGACAAACACACCCTAAGTATATAGTTAAGCACTTAAACCTAGTTCACAATAACATGATAGCATGCATACGGGAGGGGTAGAAAGTAGGGGAGCAGGACTTAAAAAGGTCTAACCATTAAGGGATTTTGGTCTACCACATATTGCTGGAGAGAGATGTTTTGACAGTAACTAGTAACTGTTGCTGAGAGTAACAGCAACAACAGTAGGTAATATATGTGCTCACTGTGAATATATTCTTGGTTTAGCACTCCTAAACCAGAAGTTCAGAAAATAAAGTAGATACTTGGAAAAAACAGATACTGTTCTAAGGGCCAAATGTTACCTGTCATAAGAGTAAGATTTGGGTCAGGCAGGCAGTGCACATGGAGACCCACACTGGAGCAAATATCGCCTCCTGTGGCCATTTCATCTCAGGAAAATGGCACAGGAGGGAAGGCTGAAGCCCTTTCTCCCCTGTGTTGTGCTCCTAACAGGGCCCCTTGAAGACTTGGGAGCATTAATTGTCCAGTGTCACCTATGTCTACAAAAAGGACATGGTTATATTGAAGGGAGAGACATTCACAGCAGATGTTCTGAGTCAGGCTGCTGTTACTGGAACAGGCTTCCGGTGTCAGGTAACAGTGTCAGTAGAAACAAGGCCAGAGGGATTTTCAGAAGCTCAGTGTTGAAGCAGTCCAGGAGTCAGGTTTCACAATCTCAGTAGAAACAAGGCCAAAGGGATTCTTGGAAGCAAAATATCGAAACAGTCCAGGAATCAGGTTGCCAAATAGTACTCCAGGCAGTTTTCCACATGGTTAGTGAACACGTTGCATCCACACCCATGAGCTTCTCTCATGAGTCTTTATAGACAGTGGCTGAGATGACATGCATGCAGCCAGCTTCTCAGTGAAGATCCTGTGAAGATTCATCTCTACTGTCAGCAGACAGCTGGAACTGAGCAATGAGGTGTGCACTCTGATGCCTAGCCTGTCTTTTCTGAGCCTTCTTCTGTGATGTTCCAAAGGTGCTAATGACCCTGGGGAAATGGGCAGGAGACTGGCCTTCAACTGCTGGACCAGAGCTGGAGGGCGGAGGTGATTTTGCACCAACTCTTGGCTGTAAGGCAGGGAATGCCAGTACCTCATTCCCCTGCTGGCCGGCTGTTGTCAACTGTGTGCTGGCTACACAGGGCCCCTCCTCCTCTGAGAAGTCCTCACGGTTGCTGAGCACTGGCTAGTCCACAACAACTGATTATACTGTGGATCAGTTCACCTTGACCCAAATTAACTTCAAATGGGGCTCGAGATATAATTGGCTACCTGCAAATCTTGTCAGCCAATCAGGAGTGGGTGGCAGGCTGTTTTATTCATCTGCACCCTCTCACATAAAGCATCTTTTTCTGCAGCTGTCCCACCCACCCTCCTTATGAGAACACAGGATTAGCTGGTCACTATATTTAGGACTGAGCATGAATTTTGCCAAACTGGCTAAGTGCAAAGCCCTTTTTTTTCACCTGCTCTGCACTTTTCCAATTAAATAGGCCTGATTGTAAAACTGGTTAGGCCACAACTAGTTTGGTAGGAATAGGGTGGGTTGCTCATGATAGATCAGGCTAATTGGCGAGCATCCTGAGACATCTGCATGACAGGGGGTGTTCGAAACAGGCCATCATATGCCTTCTGGATGGGTGTGGTGTGAAGGAGTGCTCTTGGTGCTGACCAGCATCCTTTGAATTTAGTAGAAGACTTGTGGCACATCAGGGGAGAGGAATGAAGCTTGGCATCTCCCTGCACATACGGTTGTGCATACTGTGATAAGCAAGGCCATTGAAAGCACCAGCTGAGTTTGGAGCTGGGGTGAATCTGTCCAAAAGGTGGACCAGACAGATGCCTAGAATGGCCCACCCTCAAAATTATAAGTTTATTGAAATAAGCAGTGATGTAGATCAGCCATTTAGTTAATTTAAATAATTTTAAATAAATAAATCTAGTTGAACCCTTTTTTCTGTTGTCTTGTGTCATCATTTAGGGGGGTGCCAGGGCAACAACGACCCAAGTAATATCACAGCTAACATCTATTTTAGCCCTAAATCTCTGAATCCTACAGTACAGACCACATGGACTGTCTGGTCACAGAGGTATCTCTGCATAGTATTGTGTGGTGTAGGTGATCTATAGGAGCCAAAAATGGATAGAAAACTAAGCATGGGGAAGGCAAAAGTCACACTCAGCTAGAAGTGGGCATGCCTTTTTAAAATATATATTTATTGGTATTTTATAAAGTAATAACGAACATAGAACCAGAACTCAGTTACAAACATTATAGTAAGCGTTAACAGTAATCAGGGGGTAAATCCTGTGTAGTTGAGGAACAGAAAGAGTTGAGGGAAAGTATGTAATAGATAAGTGAGAAATAAGAGTAGTGTTAGTGGAAGATGCACAGTTGAACAGCAAACCCACCAAAAGTATCACTGAAGTGACATATGGAGAACAAGTGAAGTGGATCAGAATCAAATTAACTTCAAATAAGTTGGATATATAGGTTGAATTTCATTTTTGGAAATGTGGTCCAGGAATGAAAACCATTACTCCACGAATCCCATTGCCTTTGGGTAAATTTCTGTTTGGTGACAACCATCACTTATTTTTTTCCCATTATGAAATGGTCCCACGCCTTTTTATACCAAAGAGACAATGTAGGAGCAGATGCAGATTTCCATTGCAGAGCTATTGTGGTTTTAGCTGCTACTAGTAGGCTAATGATTAGTTCTCGTCTGATATTACAAAGAGAGAAATCTTGCCAGTAGTTAAGGAACAGAATTTCTGGTGATGGTGGGATCTTATAGCCTGTTACAGCAGTGATTTTTGAAAGAAATTCCATCCAGAAAGCTTTTATAAACTTGCACTGCCACCAGCAATGAGAAAAGTGCCTATTTCTCCACAATTTTTCCAACAGAGTGGGGAGTGTGACCATGTTATTAGTGCAAGCTTTTTTGGGGTGAGGTAACACCTTGTTAGGATCCTGTTAACTTGTAATGAAGTGAAGATTAATGAAGAAGTGAACAGAGAGCAGGTCCATATTGTAGTCCATTGATCTTGAGTCAGGGTGATGTTGTAGTCTCATTGCCAAGGAAATTGATAGCTCAGAGAGCTTTGGCCATCTAATTGAAGGGAGGGTGGGGTAAAAATACTAATAAATAAATAAATAAAATAAAATAAATAATAAATAGCTTTGCAATGAGACCTTTGCATCCCGAATCCATGTTATTCAGTAATCTCTCAAAATCAGACATGGGAGTCCCCAGGATAGATGGAAGCTGAAGATGATCTGTCATGTGTTGAAGCTGGAGGTAATGGTTCCAGCAGAGAATATGCTGAACTTTGTGTTCCAATTCTGATTCAAAAGAATTCCAGTTTTTGAGGAAATTTCAATCAAACATGTAACATTAGCTTGGTACCAGATCTTTTGTATATGAGCAGGCCTCGGTTACTGCTGGAGCGCACCGGAGCACCACTCCACCAGTAAGGAGCCCAGGGGGTGGGAACATAAGCCCAGCCCCCTGCTCCCACCAGCCATCAGTTGGGCAAGGGGGGGATGTTCCCCCACCTCCCTGAGCCCCGGGGTGGTGGCCTTGGACATATAGGGAAAAATTCCACCTCTTGCATGTGATGTCCGAGCGACGTTGCTGCTCGGAAATCACATGCGAGAGGTCATTCTGGCTCCCCCAGCTCTCAATAGGGGCTCTTTAAAAAGTTATGGCCGCCGCCGCTGTTCTCCGCAGCAGCTGCAATGGGGGGAACGTTCCCTTTCCTCCCTGAGCCCCGGGGTGGTGGCCTTGGACTCGTAGGGGCAAATTCCACCTCTCACGTGTGATGTCTGAGCAGCGTTGCCACTCGGACATCACGTGTGAGAGGTCTTTCTGGTTCCCCCAGCTCTCTTTAAAAAGTTATGGCCGCCGCCGCTGTTCTCCGCAGCAGCTGCAATGGGGGGAACGTTCCCTTTCCTCCCTGAGCCCCGGGGTTATGGTTAGGGTTAGGAGTGCCGGGCCTGAAAAACGGCCTGCAGAGCCAACGACCCCCACCCCCTCGCCCCCCTCCATTTCAGGCTCCGTGCTAGAATGCCGCGCCTGAAAAAGGGCCAGCCGAATGTCAATTTCAGCCTCATTATATCCTATGGGCCATTGAAGTCAATGGCGAAAACATACGGTATATTCTGGGGGCTGGAGGGGAGGGGGTTTGAGGGAGAAGCTCCAAACTCACAGGGTAGCTGCTGGAGCCTCTCCCCAAGATACCAAGTTTGAAAAACATTGAACCAGGGGGTCCAATTCTACAGGCCCCAAACAGGTTGCCCCTATCTCCTCCATTGTTCTCTACAGTGGGTGGTGGCCTTGGACTCGTAGGGGAAAATTCCACCTCTCGTGTGTGATGGTCTCGTTGGGGCAAATTCCACTTCTCGGGGGTGAATTCGGTTCAGACAAACCAAATGCACATCCCTCCAGCAGCTGGCTTGCTCAGGCTGTCTGCAGCCGTGGGGATCCTGAGCAAGCCAAGGGAAGGGAAGGTGGTTTAAACCGCCTTTTCTTCCCTCCAGCAGCCGGCTTGCTCAGGCTCCCCAAGCAAACCAAGGGAAGGGAAGGTGTCGGAGCAGCTGGAGACATTGAGCCTCAGCTCCACAAGTAATGAGCACTTGAGCCCCGCCCCCAGCAGCCCTCAGGCCGGAGAACCTGGAGCAGTCTTGGGAGGCGGATTGGCAAAAAGCAAAACCAAAAGCTCAGGAACTCGAGAGAACTCCAGGAATGGAGCCGGTTCCTCTTCCACACCCCAAAATGTGACCCCCGAACCCTGAGCTTGCTTTTTCTCATTTGCAAGTCTGGCCTCCGCACTCCTTTAACAAGGCAGCCCTGAAGCTTAGGGCGGCGGGAGTTTCTTTGCATGCAGCTTGTGCGGCTGGCTGAGTGCCTCTTCTGCTTGCCCACCTCTTGCCTCTGCACCTCATCTTCTGCCAGGCATGGAAGAGCCCAGCTCGCCCAGGCTTCTTGCCTCCTGCTGCCTTGGCCATCTGGTGCACTCTTCCTCTACAAGTCTCTGGCGCTGGAGGTATTCCCACTTAGGAGTCTTGATCCTGGTTGTGTGGTGGGCTAGTTGTGGCAAATGGTAGGGAAGCTCAGTATTTCTGTATACAGTTGTAGGGACTTTATTGCAATGTGCTATGGTCTGATATTATGTTCTTATTCCAGTGTGGGGTGTGTGTGGGGCAATGGAAGCTGAGTGATAGGATCTCTCCTAGTGATTGCCAGAAGTGAGATGCGTCCTGGTCTTGTGTCTTACAGATAATCTTACAAATAGTCCTTTGCATTTATATCATGCTTTCAACTTTAAAAGGATCATAATGCTGATTGTGTAAACTTAGGCAAATCACAAGAGGTAGAGCAGGAAGGGTTGCATCAGTGCTTTGTTCTTGTGGCCCTTTCTTACACGCCCAGGGAAATACTGATCGCCACTTTGGGGCCAGGAAGCAATTTTTCTCCAGGCCAGTTGGGCCCCCAGTGATCCTGGAGGTTTTTTTTTATCATATTCTGGGCGTGGAACAGGGGTCACTGGGGTGTGTGTGGGGGTATTGGTGAATTTCCTGCATTGTGCAGGGGGTTGGACTAGATGACCCTGGAGGTCCCTTCCCACTCTATGAGTCTATGATTCTATAATTCACCCAAGCTGGCTGTGGGCACGCCAGCACCTTTGTCAGGCAGAAGCACCTGAGATCCTCCCCCTCCCCTTTTCCTTCGCCCGACTTGGAGGCGAAGGGAAGGGAGAGGAGGAAAAGGATGGATCCCAGTTGCTTCTGCCTGTCAGAGGGGCTGGTGCACACTTCCGGTGATGTCAGGGGGTGTGGCATATGCTAATGAGTTATGCTAATGAGCTCCTGCAGCTCTTTTTCTATGACATGACCCCTGTATACGAGAGTCTTTTCTTGCAGGGAACCAGTCTTGATGGAGGAATGAAGAGAATCAAGAAGTCTTTGGGATCAGTTTGGCCCTACTGTAGTTTCAGATCTAAAGCATTGCAAAGAGGAAAATATTCTGCTTGATGGAGACGGGGTAAGATCCCCGAGGATTCCATATCACTTCATGTATGGACATTTGAGGGCGCAGTGACTTTATCCAGTCAGGTTGGTCTGTTGTCCTCAGCATTTGGACCATGTTTGACAGTACAGATTATTTGTAGTATGTGACAATGTCTGGGTAGCTGAGTCCCCCCTGCTTGTTATGGCACCACAACATATTAAAGTTTATTCTCGGGTGTTTGTTTTGCCATAGGAACTTATTGAATATGGATTGCCATTGACTTAATAGCTTCAGAAGTATAGCAATGGGGATAGTACGAAAGAGAAATAGTATTTTAGGAAGGACAAATGATTTGATTAAATGAAATCTATCTGTCCAGAAGGGGGTGAGTTTGTCCCATTTTGTATATCAGATTGTATTTGTTGACGTTTCAGAAGATGGCTATTTTTCAACAAGTTGCTGAGATCTGGAGGAATGTGGATTCCAAGATATGAGAGGTAGGTGGTTGTCTATTGAAAATCATAGGATCTTTAAGATGTTCCATTGTGCTGGGAGATAAATTGATAGGTAGGATGCAGTTATTTAGATTGATCAGTTTTCAAACCGGGAACCTTGCGAAATGCTGAAAGGGCGTCTTGTAGATGTGGGAGGGAATCTTTCTGTTTTGTGATGTATAAAAGCATGCCATCCACAAACATGCTTAATTTGAAGACATGGGGCAGCATATGAAGTCCGTGTATTTCAGATTTGTTTCTTATGTCTGCGGTGAGAGGTTCTAGGGTGATGGCAAAGAGCAGGGGGGATAAGGGGCATCCTTGCCGGGTTCCCCGGTGAAGCAAGATAAGATCAGAGGTAGGGATGTGCTCTAGGAAAAAAATGGCAAAATTCAGATTTGGGGGTATTTGGGGGCATCATATTTGGGCCTCTGAATACCCCACGAATACCAGTTTCAGCAATGCTAGCTGATTTGGATGGTATTTGAGAGGGCCAAATATTCAGCCCCATTATATCCTATGGGCCATCTCATAGCATATAATCTGGAGGCTGGGGAAAGGGGGTTTGAGGGAGAGGCTCCAAACTCACAGGGTATCTGCTGGAGCCTCTCCCCAAAAGAGCCACCAAGTCCCAAAAAGATTGAACCAGAGGATCCAATTCTATGGGCTCCCAAACAGGTTGCCCCCATCCCCTCCATTGTTCTCTTTGGTGAGGAAAAAAATAAATTTCCCCACAGTGCTGTTAGTGGGCTGGGTGGGAAGGGATTTGAGGGAGAGGCTCCAAATTTGTAAGGTAGTTTCTGGAGCCTCTCCCCGCATAAACCTCCAAGTCCCAAAGACATTGGACCAGTGGGGCCAATTCTATGGGCACCCAAACAGGTTGCCCCCGTTCCCTCCATTGCTGTCACTGTCCTATTCGAAGAACCTTAGCCTAGGTGTGGCCGGCTGCCCCCATCATGGGCCCTCCCTCACCTGCCACCAGTGTTCCCTCTCAGCTGAGTTAGTGTGAGCTAGCTCACAGTTTTTTAGCCTCCGGCTCACAAATTTTTGTCTTAGCTCAGGAAGGATGGTTTCAGAGCAAACTAATCTATGCAGTAGTTAAATCACCTGCTCACAACTTTAATGCCAGTAGCTAACAAAGTAGAATTTTTGCTCACAGGACCCCACACCTTAGAGGGAGCACCCCTACAAAGAAAAATGCCTCAGGCAATGATGTCGATCTCGTGGCACTCCCGTGGGTTTTTCTGCTTGTCGTCTGGGATTGATTGGCCATTTTTCCAGCAAGAGTGAAAACAGATTTTGCTGCTGTTTAAACCAGCATTCATTTTTTTTTGGGGGGGGGGATGGATGGCACCCAGAGTGAACCTACATCCCCCAGTGCCGCACAGCTACTGGGGTTCTATGGAGGTGTTCTGGGGAGGGTGGCCTGGATGAGAAAATGCCTGTGGGGGGGGTTGGGGGGCATCTATCTGCCAATCAAAATGATTTGAACGACATGTCTCTCTCTGCTCTCTCTCTACTTTTAATTTTGGGAAGAAAAAGTTTCTCCCCAAACTTCCCAGTACAGACTGAGAGAGGATGCAGGCACAAGAATGTGCTCACTTCAGTCACCCTCAAAGTCCAGGTCCAGAAAGCTGAACAGTGTCAAGTTGACCTTGAGGAAGACCAATGTCATCTTCATGTAAAAAAACACACTTGTTCTGAAGTGCATTTTGCATTTGAGAGTACGCTGTAATTACTGTAGAGTGATCAACTATGGTGAATGGGTATTTTGCTGTTCTGAGGCATGATGGTGACGACAACATTTTTCTTTTTTGTGGCAGTTTAGGATTATCAGCCAGAAACAGGATTTGAAGGGCTTGTAAAAGGGCAAGTCCTGTATCCATATCTACTGCATAATAAAATTTGTCTCTGTGTTTGACTTGGAGCTTTATTAACTTCATCCATTTCTATTTGTACTGGCCTCGGTGGGTCTGGTGTTGGAGCAGGCAGAAGTTCCACAGGACAACCAGGCAGAAAGTACCAGATAGCCACTCACTGCAAAGGTTCAGACAGGAGAGTGGTCAAGAGACAGTCCAAGGTTCAAGTATCCAGAAATGGGAGTCATCAGGTAGCCCAAGTTTTGGAGGTCCAGAAGTCAGGTGGTCCAGGGTCCAGTCCAGGTTCAGAGCAACAGAGGTTCCAGTCAGAGATTCAGGAGACAAGGTGAGTAGTTATGCAGCCATGGTATAAGTTGCATCCACAATGAGCAGCTTCCCCCTGCCTGAATTTATAGCTGGCTCTCCATGGGCTGTTTAACTGCTGCTAATTGTGGCATGCATCCCTGGGCGTACTCATGTGGCAACAAGTGTCTGCAATCCATCAGACACTCACTGTTACAAGCTCTCAGGTCTGATCTTCACTGACGGTGCCTGCACTCAAGGGGTGTTGGAGAAACACTGGGCCCAGCCTCCTCCCTCTCCTCCATGTCTGGGCTGGACGCCAGTAAATTGCTTGCAGCTGGAGAAGAAGGCAGCTCGGCTACAGCTGGCATGTTGTCAAGAGCTTGCATCTCCTGTCCTTGAAGATTGATGGGCTCTATCTCAGCTAGGTGATCCTTCTCTTCAGAGGAAGTGTCATTATCAGAGGAGGTTTTGTTATCAAACTGGTCATTCATCCATTCAGGCTGGCTACCAGGATGTATGACAATATTGCACACACACTTGACGCAAAGCTTCTGTGATAGCCCTAAGATCACACCACTTGTTGAGAACTTCGGGGGGGGGGGAGGTCTGGGAATACAAGGATTTGATCACCCTCAAACAAAAGGGAATCATGGGATCTGGCAATGTATAATATTTTTTGCTTGGTTCTCGGGTCAGGAAAACTGCCAGGATATCTCCAGTATAAATGGGTTGGATCTTGATCAGTAAATTTCTGATTGTATGTCCTTACTAAAAGCCTAATGCAGACAATCCTTCGGTGTCTTTGAGTTTATGGTTTTTCACTTTTAGCTCAAGAAGCACATGTGTTAACCTAACTATAAGGACTTCTATAATAGTCATGCTTTTCGCCTTTTTACTTATTACATTTTTGTGGTGCTTAAAAATGTAAATTTTGTTCCAAACAACTCTGTGAAGTGAATAATGGTAATTTTACAATTCAGCATCTGCTTTGTGTTATGATAATAATATCGATTGGCAACCTCATGTTTCCTTTGTAATTCTACTCTCATGTTGTAGAGACAAAATTGACCATGAGGAACAATTCATCATCTGCTTTGTGTTATGATAATAATATTGATTGGCAATCTCATGTTTCCTTTGTAATTCTACTCTCAGGCAGTTTGTTGTAGAGACAAAATTGACCATGAGGACTAGTGCATATTCCTTTGCATTTGTTTAAGTCAGAATTTTTCTTTGTTGGATCCAGGTGTACAAATTGACAGAGCTATACTATGCAGAGTTAATTTAGGATAAGCCCAATTACATGGACTGGAGTAATTATGCATAGAATTGCACTGCAAGTCATCACAGTAATTCTGGGTTCTAGATCTGATGTAGCATTTTTGCTTTTATTGTTGATGTTGTGTATGCATCACTTGTGGTGGGGACCTGGCTCATGAAAATTTATATCGTAACATGTTTGTTCAACTTTCAGATGCTCCAAGATCCCTTTTTTCTCCGTGTTGTTCTAAAAGCTATTAACAGTACAATCAGAAGCAGAGTTATACCTGTTAAACCCCACTAAACTTTAATCCTCTTTCTAGGATAGCCGTGTAAGTTTCTCGTTATGTTAACAATAAAGGCTATGAAACAAACTTAAATGTATTTAGGAGATGGCCTGTATTCAGCCATTTTAGAGTTTAAAATCACACTTGAGGGTTATTCAAGTCCCTGAAAAAGCATAACAGACACATTGGGAAGGGCTGCCAATCTCAAAACAGCCTCTCCTTTCGGCCCTGGAAGAAGACTTAGAAATGATTAGGAGGATTAGCTTTCCTATTGTGATTTCACCTGTTTACCTTGGCTGCTATTTATTGAAGAGCAGATTGACTGAAAACCATTCCCGACAGAGAGCTGTTCTATGGACAAATATGGTTTTGCTTCATAGGTTGAGTTATCTGCAGCTTAAGGATCATTATGATCTCTTTACAATTCTAGGAGGCAGCCAAAGAAAACTTAAATCAAAGGAAGGCTTTGCCTTGCATTCAGTGATTTAGAAAACAAATAGCTATATTGTTCCATACTGTTTTTACCATGAAAGTTATACAATTTTAAACATATTTTTTTATTTGGGGATCTTTAGTTTGAATGATGCTTGATATGACTAGCGGCCCTTCCTAGCAGTAATAATCCCAGTAGTGAAATAATATATAGACTATACATAGATCTATTTCATATCAAAGGATATGATAGAGCTGTTGAAACCTAACACAGATTCTAAAATTTCTTGATCTCTTTACCAGTTCTGGTTCTTTTTTCATATGCCCCCTTGTGCCTGGACTCTAGATTCATATATTGCACTTTTGGGTCACGTTACTTACAGTTTACTCTTTTTAAAAAGGGTCTCTCAATTTTGTATAGGCCTTTAGTGTCCACAGTTATGTAGGAATGGGTTATTTTAGCTTGGAATATTTCATACAGTATGCTTTTTAGATGTACATGGAACAAGTTCTAAATGTAGCATTAAAATGTCATCTATGAATGCAATGTAACACATGTATGCAGTGAAAAGCCAGCATTAATTCTAGCTCCCAGTAGACTGGAAACTGGAACTTATCACTGAATGTGTACTATGTATATTGTTTGTAATTCCAGCTACTAGTTCCAAGCCTTTCAGAATATGAATAGAAAACTGCATAACTATCATTATAGAGAAATTTGAGGAAGTCAGTGCTGCACACAAACACACATACAAAAAAAATCCACGCTCACACTGCTAATTTAGGGTATCGAATAAAGGTAGAATTATAACTCAAAAAGAAAGTAGGCTGCCACAGATGATATGATGCTTCTGTTCTCCACCTACCATACTACTGTCATGACTACCGTTGTTCTGGGCAGACAAGAGGTGACGGGCCAGCTCCAGGGTCCTGGATCCAGGTTGGATCTGACGCTCGATCTCAGATATTGAAGGCTTCGGGCTGGTTACCTCACCTTTCTGCCTTTTCTCCTCCTTGCTCCTATTCCATGAGGTTTTTTGGGGGGACCTTTCTTTCTCTCTCTCTGGTGTCCACGACCCCGTCTCATTCCTCATAGGAGCTAAAGTTCATCCTCATAGGCCAGCATTTTTATCCCTTTGGAATCCTCCCACCCCGCCCTGCCCTTCCCTCCTCAGAGGAGAGTAGCCAAGGGATTGGCTCATTCCTTGTTTCCCCATGCACACTCCCATCCCTCCTCTTCCTGGTTGGGCCAGTGTCATTGAGGGTGCCAGCAGCACCCTCCCAGATGTCCTCTCTTGGCTGCCAGGGAACCTCTTGCTGGTCTGCAAGGGAGTAGACCGGGTCCTCCTGGGTAGCTTCTCTGCCTTTCTCCTGCCTGTTGTCATCAGAAGAGGGGGACTCCCAGGGCCCTGGCTCCCAGATTCGGATTTGGGCCTGGCCCCCACTTCTGGCAGTGATTGTCGGTTATGCCTCTTCTTCCAACTGGTCCTTCTTGGGGAAGGGGAATGTCTCCGGGGCCCAGGGAGGGAGCGGCAGGAGGGGAGCATTGTTCTTCCCCTCCTGACAACTACAGACTAGTATAATGTGCCATAAGCAGAAAACAAGAAATAAGCACATAGAGGTATGTGCAGAGCATGTAACTTCACACTGACAAAAAGCCTGAAGGATTCTGGATCCTGCTGTAGTCCATTTAATAAGCATGTGCAAATATAATTTTGAGTAAATAAAAATTGAAGCCAATTTTAAAAGAAACTGGAATTAGTTGTTGCAGATTTTCCGGGTTGTGTGGCCATGGTCTTGGCACTGTAGAACCTGACAATGCCAAGACCATGGCCACACAACCCGGAAAACCTACAGCAACTAATGAACTCTGGCCATGACAGCCTTCGACAACAAACTGGTATTAAATTTTTATAATATTTCTGTTGTTTTCTATCAACCATATCCAAGTATTATCAAGTTCTTTGGGAATGCGGAGACTCACAGTTTTGAAACCCACAGTTTGCTTCCTCCCTTCTCTTCTGATGGTATAAGGGTATCTGATTCCAGCACACCAATTTTGACACAACAGATTTAAATCAGCCCTTCATGGACTAAACATCATAAACATTGACTTTCCACATGCTTTACCCTTATCAAACCTTGCTTTGGATCTTAGTGGAGCATTTCAATCATGTTTATTCTTCTAGACAACACAGGAAAAAGCCCACTTGCCCCCATTGACCTTTTTGCTTGGCAACTGACAATTGCCTTCCTTAGCCCAAAGGTCTAAAGCATTTGGGACTTTAGGGAGCTGGATTGTTTAGAACATATGATCAGCATTTCAGAGCTATACAGTTGCCTTCTGGAGTCTCTTGAGCATTTGTTTATAGTGATAAAATTGGGGGAAATGAAGGGATGTGTGCTGTAAGCGGCAACCACATTATAAAATCCTATTAATATAAATGTTTTAGCAAATGTCACTAGCTTTGTGAGTGTGGGGTGCTAAGGCTCCTGAATATGCAGTCATCATAATGATTTTTTTTTGCTTTTTAAAAAGCCTACATTAATCACTTTTTGTAGATTTACTTAAATGTACACTTTTTTGTTCTATTTATTGATCTCAGCCTAAGCTTTCAGTTCAATACAAGATAAATTCAGACTTTCTGAACTGAGACAATAAAGTACATCTTTTTAGAAATATTATACTCCAAATGTTCATATTTTGCATATTAGCTTATATCCAGCGATGCGTTAAGAAAAGCCGAAGTGTTTTTTTCTTGACAGGGGTGGTGATTTCTAGGTATTTCCTCTTGCTGACGCCCACTGAGCCCCCTCTCCCATTTTGTTCCTGGGGTCAGTGGGTCCTCAGGAACACCATAGTATGGGTCTGCAGTGGGACAAAGGAAATGATGGAAATTTCTGTCCATTTTTAAGAAAGTTGCCTCAACTTTTCCAAATATGGTTGGATTTCGATGAGAAAATAAAACTGACCAATGAGGAGTCAAGGTCGAACACAGTAAACTAAATACTAAATCCTGCCATTTTACTTCTAATCAGAAACACATGTACCTTGCCCATCATCTCCTACATTTGTTTTAAAGGGACAAGTGTCAGCTTTTACAGAAGACTATTAAACATAATGTAAAATCACCTTGACCATTGGTTCTGAAATGTACTAAGCGAGGGGCAGTGAATTCAGAACAAGACAAGAAACTCCAGCTTCGCATGACCATGTGACAAGCTAGCCTCACACGGAGATGAATACAATACATTACAGGTTCTTGGAGATGAATACATTACAGGTTCTTAAGCAGTATGATTTTCAAATGTGAATGTTATCTGTCCTCTAAAAACTGATATGTACTGGTTCCTGTCACTTGACTTATTATGATGTTGATTGATTAAATTCCTATTTTACAGGAGGTTTCTATTACTATTCACCTAAACACTAAGAAAATATCAGCAAGATAGAACTATATACTCAGTGTGTGTGTGCTTCCTATGGGGTCATTTGCTCTTAAAATTGTGAATGACAGATTAATAAGATGTCACAGGCCTCAGGTACTCACTTTACTGCTGTCTCAGTTCAGTTTTTAATATGGCCCAAAGGCTATTCAGAAGCTGAAAAAACACACTTTTATAAAATTAATTACTTATGTAAAATCTCAGCATACATACTTCATCAATATAAGGATTAGAATCTGAGTAGATAAGTCAAGTCACAGCTGACTTATGGTGATGGTAGGGTTTTCAAGGCAAGAGAGGTTTAGAGGTATTTTGCCATTGCCTGCCTCCACATCACAACCCTGTTATTCCTTGGTCGCCTCCCATGAACAACAACAAATTTATTCACAGCAAAAGCCAGCACTCTAATACAACAAACTAACTCAAACTAAATTCATACAACCACAAGCATAAATGAAATATATAAAATGAATATCAAATAGAGATGGCAGGAGACGCAAAGACGATAGCAGATTTCTCCAAAAAGATGGAAAATATGACGGAAAATATGGAGAAACGTCTGATGGAACACTCTACTCACCCTGCGATTGGTAAGAGAGCAGCTGGCAGAAATACAGGCTTCCCCCACCAAAACCTCAGCAATGGCTGCAACGACAGTTAATATGAGCACAATTCTTAAGGACGATGTTCAAGAGTTAAAACTCAGGGAAACAAATACCAGAGAGCGCTTATTAATGGTGGAATATCAGGCAAGACAACTCAACATTAAATTTGGGGGGGGGGTCCCAGAGGGGGCGGAAGAAGCATCCGATCTTACTAACTTTATGACAGGATGGCTTTCTTTTATACTGAAGTTGGAATTGGGACATTTTAAAAACCTTCCATCTCAGCCCCACCAACAACCCCCGTTGTACAGGCTCCAGAGACATTTTAGTTTCATTTGCTGACTTGAGGGTTAAAAGGCAAATCTTGGAAGAAGCGTGGAAAACAGGGCATTTACTTTACAAAGACATTAAAATACTAGCTTTCTCTTATATCCCGCCTGAAGCTCTCAATATTAGAAAGGCACTTAAAGAGACCACCTTATTTATTTATTTTTTAATATTTATTTATATAATGTTTGAAATACAAAACACGTAGATGCATTATCAATCAATAAACACTTTACATTGAGTCTGTTCTTAATCCTTATTATTTATCCAATTGTATAATCTTGACCATTTTTTCAAAAAGAATTCTTCTCATTTCCCTTGAATTAACAAGCTTAATTTGTCCATTTCTGCTAACTTTAACAGTTTTGAATTTATCTCTTCCCTACTAGAAGTTTTTTTTCTTATTTCCAGTATTTGATCAAAAATATTCTCACGGATGTTATTATGAGTATCACTAAATAGGTATCAGCATAACTAAGACTTTCTGGTATCATATTCAACAAGTATATTTCTGGATCTAAAACTAAATAAATATTCATAATTTCCCAGATTATTCTTTGTATTTTGTCCCAAAAGTTTTGAATTTTTTCACACCGCCACCACATATGATAAAACGAACCTATGTTAATCTTGCACTTCCAACATTTGTTAGATGTATTCACATAACTCTTTGCTATTTTTTCCGGCGACCAATACCATCTGTGAAACATTTTAATTATATTTTCTTTATATGGAATGGCTCTCATTAGTTTAATTGCTTTCCATATTTTAGACCATTTTTCTAATTCAATAATATGTCTCAAGTCTCTCATCCATAAAATCATTACTGGTTTAACACTTTTATCTTCCATATACACTTCTGTTAATAGATTATAATACTTCTGAATCATTTTATCATTAGATGAGAGCCAAATCTTGTCCAATATATTTTTATTATCTTCAAAACCCTGGATCACATCTTTGGTATATCTGGATTTTAATTGTGCACTTTCCCACCAAGATAGTTGTATATTATGTTGTAAACAAAGATTATTCTCTGATTTAAGTTTGTTGTTCTCATCTAATAATGTATCATATGTTGTTCTATTATGTTTTGTCATAAGTGTTGGCTTAACAAAGGCCTCCAAAGGTATTTTTCTGTAATGTCTCTGTTTAATTACATTCCATACTTTCATCCTCTTACTATATGATTCTGAAAATTTGAGTGGATCGTATCATTTTTGTACCAAACGTACGCGTGCCATCCCATATATAGATCATGCCCTTCCAATTTTAAACATCTTAAATCTTCCGAATTAATCCAATCTTTAATCCAACACAGTGTGCAGCTTGATAATAAAGCTTCCAGTTTGGAACACCAAAACCCCCTCTTTCTTTTTTTTCCTGTAAAAGTTTTAGTTTAATCCTGGCTCTTTTCGGATGCCAAATAAATTGCCTGGTTACTTTGTCCAAAGTTGTTTCTCTTGAGGATTGGAATATTCTGTGCTAAAAATAGAAATCTTGGTAGCAATCTTCCCCATGAGAGATAGTTGTAATTCTTTCCATTTAGCTAAGTCTCTTTTGATTTCCCCCAATAATTTGTTATAGTTATCTTCTATTAAGTTGCTATTTCTATTTGACAATGTAATCCCTAAATACCTGGCTTTTTAAACAATCTCCATCTCTGATATTTTTTGGATTTTTTGTATTGTCTTCTGTGAACAATTTTTGGTTAGCAATTTGGTTTTCTTAAAGTTAACTTTAAGTCCAGCTACTGCTCCATATTCTCTTATTGTATCTAGTAAGCATAACATTTAAACTTGTGGGTTTTCCATTATAAACAACAGATCGTCTGCGAATGCCAACAATTTGTATTCTTCACCCTTCAGTTTCAATCCTTGTATTTGTTCATTATCTCTTACTAGTTCATTTAGCATTTCCAATGCAAATATAAATAATAGTGGAGAGAGTGGACAGCCTTGTCTTGGTTTTTTTTTTTATTTCTATCTTTTGTGTCAAGTCTCCATTACCTGTGCATGCTGTTCTTTATAAACTGCTCTGACCATCCTGTACAAACTTGTTCCACAGTCCCATATATTTAGTTTTTGTAACAAGAATTCCCAGGATATCTTATCTAAGGATTTTTCCGCATCCAAGAGCATCAATACTAAGTGCTTTTCTGGATGTATTTCATAAAATTCTATAGCATTGACAATAGTCCTGATATTATTTCATATATATCTTTTCGGGAGAAAACCTGCTTGATCTCGGTGGATAATTTCCATTAGTACTTTATTGAATCTTGCAGCTAATATTTTATAATCAACATTTAACAATGAAATCGGTCTGTAATTTCTTATTTGATTCCCATCAGAGTTTGGTTTAGGTATTAAAGTAATTATCACTTGATTCTATGAGTTTGGTAGTTTACCTGTTTTTCCTGTATCTTGTAGTACTTCTTTTAATGGGAGTATTATCTGATCTTCAAATGTTAGATATATTTCTATGGGAAGTCCATCCAGACCCGGAGTTTTTTTCTTCTTCTGTTTCTTAATTGCTTCCACCTTAAAGCTTCAATAGGCGTACGTCCAGTATAAGTTACCTTCAGGAAAGCTTAAAGTTTAACACCAAGGTGTCCTGCATTTTGCAGTTGATGAGGTGACTGGTCATGATTTGCTGGTAGTGCTTAAGTTGATAGAGGACTCAGAAAATGGCCACCACTCTTACAAGAGAAGATTGGACTTGCAAGCATCTCAGGAGAAAACAAATAAAATACAGTCTCGGGATACAGTCTCTCCAATGCGCACTGACAGATCTCAGTCTCCACAATAAATGTTTAATGTTTAAGTCAAGATGCCCATTTCTCACTGTTAAACACACTATAAAGTTGAACTGATCTTGTAGTTAATAGTATTGATTGTGGGGGGAGGGGGGAGGGCTTATAGAGATTTTTTCGCTCTCTGGCTTAAAGCCGTTTCAGGGGTTTTGCCCTATTTGTTTGGGTGTGACTTTATTTTTCCTAAACAGTTTGGAGTTCCTAATTGTTTTTTAAAATATTTTCTGACTCTGTAACTGTTTTTTATACTTTAATATACTGTTGTACAGAAAGTTTTCACAGGCTACTTGTCCCAAGGGTAATTTCCAATATATAAAATAGTTCCTGCTAAACACCAGACATCACATAGAGAGGGGGAGGTGACAAGGAACTAAAGGGAAGCTGTTCACCAGTTCAGTAAGTTGATATTCCTATATAATTCTTTCTAGAGGGGTCTTTAGCATAAAATTTATATTAAAATAAGAGATTTTTACCTGATTAATTACCAAAAGAGTTTACTTGATTGTGTGAAAGCTTGATTAATTAATTCTACAAGAGGAATAATTCAATTAATTTTAACAACTGCTTAATCAATTGGCTATTAACTTTTGACTAATTAATTCATTTCATTGTTTGATTAGCATATTCATAAAATTGATTGATTCATAAGATAAGGAAGTTAAGGTTAAAGTTAAACTGCTTGAATTTTGGATACCTATTGTTATAATTCTGAGCTGTTTTTTGCACTATATAATTGATATATAAATATTGAGAGAACTATTAAGACTTGGCTAAACTATCTGAGGAATTGGGTTTATAGTGGTGGGTTGCAAGGCATATTTTGCTTTATTTGATTTGGCAATCAACTCCCCATTTTAGTACTTTTTACAGATACAATTTCTGAGTACATAATTTGGTCAGGTTAAAAACAAAACAAAATAAAAAATATAAACAAACAAATGAAAACAAAACAAACACAAAGTATTATTATTAAAACAGTTGTTACATTTAATTTTGGATTAAGGATTGGAGTCATACCAACATGGCTGGTTCTTACAAAATATGCTCTGTTAACATTGGCAGTATGGTCAACAGGAAAAGGGTTGTACAATATTTAAAGCAACAGCATCCTCATATTTTATTTTTGCAAGAATCACACATCAGATCAGATAAAGGGCCTGTTCTGAAATCGTCTGCATTTCCACTACAATATCAAGCTCCAGGCTCTTCCAAAGCTAGAGGGGTGGTGATATTGCTGGCAAGGGAGGTAATTGTTTTGTTAGAAGATTCCATGTCTAATCCTTTGGGAAGGTATCTCTTTATCAAAGGCACAATTGAAGGAAAACACTTAACATTAGGATCTGTCTATGCTCCCAACTGTAATCATATCAGCTTCCTGGATGTGGTTTTTTTGAAACTACAATCTTTTCAGACTGGTGAAATTAGAATAAGAGGGGACTTCAACTTTATTGCAGATGGGATACTAGATAGATCTCATCCAAAACTGGGTAGAACTGGAGCAAGATCATCAGAAACCAAACTAGCTAAAATGTTTACTAAATACCAACTACAGGATGTATGGAGAATACTTCATCCAGGTGACTTCCGGTTGATGGTGGCATGCTAGCAGACTCACCTCCCGGACCTCCAGGGGGTGAAGTTGCGCTCCAGCCGAAGGAGGGGGTGTGCAGGCTCACTACTCCCCCAGGGACCCAGCTGAAGGGACCCTGGCCATGGAGCTCTTGAGAGGTTGCCTCTTCGATGGCATAATGCCAGAGAATTGAGGCACCTCTGTGCTCTGATGGTTCTTCGTGCTGAGAGACCGAATGGACTAAGTGATGCTGACCGGGGCAAGCG